>NW_015172572.1:258566-304553 GCF_001447785.1 Gekko japonicus
CAGGAACAGGTTAGTTTTCGGATCGTAGGATGCTAGTGGAAACTTTGTCCTGTAAAAAGAAGTCCCACAATTTCAGGAACCAGTCACTCAATAGCAGCGTCTTCTTGGATTTCCAATGAAATGCAATAACATTCCTAGCGGCCGCAAGACACAATTCTATCAACTCTTTCATAAGCCCATTGGGGGCAGGATGGCTCCAATGATTCAAAAGGAACAAGGAGGGTTGTAGTTGGAGGGCGCAACCTGTAATTAAAAGTATTTGGGCATTGACTTCTCTCCAGAAGGCCTGGACCTTGGGACACTCCCACCAGCAATGAATATAGGTGCCATGGCCCCCACAATTTTTTCCAACATCTGTCCGAGATCGCGGGGTTAATGCCATGCAGCTGATGTGGGGTCAGGTACCATCGAAATAAAAGTTTATAAGTTAACATTTGAATTTTAGAATTATGGCATGTTTATTGTATACATTACAATGGAATATTCTGTTCTGTTCTCTGGTATTTGTGTGTTTTGGTTTAATCTCATGGTGTGGAATCCCCACTTTTTAATTTTGTTTGATAATTAGAACTGAAGACTATGTGTACTCCCTCGTTTTGAAGCCAGCTGTTCCCATCCATGTATCTTTTTGCTCTGCTCTCTTCTGTGTGAACCTACGAACAGGAACCTGAGTACCCTATTTGTGATTTGCAACCAAAAGGGAACAACACAGAATTATATCATTCTGCCACTATATAAATGTACTTGAAACCAGACCAAGCAGTGAAGACTTTCATCAAGTACTCATTTATTATACCAGGACCAGATTAGCCTCTTCAAGAAACAGGGCCTTCTTGCTTGCCTTCCATGAGACTGGGAATTCCCTTCTATGGGTAGCTTGTTTAGCCCCAGCTTTTATCACATTCTACAGATGGATTTTTTTTTCTTGGAGTGTTTTGGGGAAACAGACCTTGTCTTTTGACTCCCTGCTGTAGTTGATGTTTTGATTCTTTTAATACTGATTGTTGTTTAATTTGATGGCACTAAAATAACATTTTGTAAGGTCACCGTAAGTCAGAAGCAACTTGATGGCACTAATACACACAACTGTTTTTGCTCACAGCTTTGAAGGCATTCACAGAAGAAAAGCAGCTAAAACATCTCATAAAGAAATAATCTTTTAAATATTTTTAAAATGTGTAATTTATATTGAAGTATCCCTTGAACCTAATCTTAAAGGGATAAATTATGATTATGAGGGCATGGATGAAGCAAAATCCAGCTCATTTTTAGCTGTTGACTTTTGGCATTGCCAGAGCATAGCAAATGGAAATAGAGAAACATATCTTTTGTCGGTCATCAAGCTAATTAATCTTGACTAGCCATGAGTGCCAGAGGAAACCAGAGAACTGGCACAAGTTCTTTCTGGATGAAATATTGGTCAACCTCTTTTTATACTAGAAGAATAAATATGCATTGGACCTTGGAGGCATCATACCGGAAAACTTTAGGAACTATTTAGGTGAGGGTACTTTTTCAAATTTTGTAAAATACTATCAGACAGCAAAATGAAAAGTCCCGTATAAACTGCTGCATACTAATAATAATGTCACATGGTATTGTTAGGAGCAATAGTTTGAAAATACCACTATTTTCTCTAACATTCTATAAACTATAGATTAATATATAATGATGCCTTGTATATACTGTGTACTACAGGAGTCCCCAACTTTTTTGAGCCTCTGAGCACTGTTGGAATGCTGGCACAGGGTGATGGGCTGCCAAGGGGTGTGGAGCCAACCACAAAATGTCAGGGAGTAAGGTTATGCATAATTCTAGTAGTAACTATTCAAAATTTCAGGCAGAAATCTTTTTAAATGAATGTATTGTTTAGCAATATATTCTTCCATACACATAGTTTACCTTCAGTCATGTGGTGAAGATCCTTGGGTTGTAGTGGCAGCAGCTGCCAAAGCAAAGTTTTTAAAAATCTGCACAGCCAATCAGATCTCTAATGCCAATCAGAAGCCCTGCTGGGCAAAAGCCCCTTGCAGTTTCTAAGAACACTTGATGGGCACCAGGAAAGGTGTCTGTTACAGGACAGCATAGAATAAGGCAGCCCCCCCCCCTTCCAAGAACATATCTAGGGGAGAGAAATTCACACAAGGCTTTTGGCCAACAGAGCATACCGTCTTTATTAAGGATGATCATCCTGATGCCCACAAGAGCAGATCATGCAAGCACCCTGAACAGGATACAGAGTCCTTCCTTTATAGGATAAAGTAGGCAAAAGGTCATGATCTAGAATTTCTAAGAGAGGTCATCAATTCTGTTCCCAAACATAATTCTCTCTATCCTCTGTTGAGAATATATTCTACATTCCAAAAAGAAAAATGAACCATGAAACCCTTCTCTGAGAGATAATGTGGTACCAGCCCTTGACTAAGATAATATTGCTAAGGGAACGGAGGTCAAAAAGAACAAATCTACACTGGGGGGGGGGTCAGGCAGGAACACAACATTTCTAAAATTTGGCAAACCTACATAGGCTCATAATTAGAAGGCATGCAAAATTCCTTAACAGCATCAGCAGGCCACATGAAGCCCACAGGAGCCATGTTGGAGACCCATAGTCTAGTATAACGAGATTGCCAAAAATAAAAATAAAAGGAGTAAAAAACGTTTTCGTGGTCATGTGGCCGGCATCAGGGCCACATACATGTGGTCATGTGGCCGGATCAGGGCCACATACAGACTATGAATATTTCCCTGCAAATTGCAGAAAAATCAGAAACCTGCAGAAAATGGAAGGGTGGTGGTAAAATCTTCCCAAAGGAAGAAGTGTTTGTCTGTGCATGCACAACACATACACCTCTGTTGGAGCTGCCACAGCCTCCCTCTCTCTTTCCCCTTCTCTGAGAGGGGGAATTAAAACCACTCACCATGATGGCAGGGCCGGCCCGAGGGGTTTCTGCGCCCTAGGCGAGGCCACCTCGTGGCGCCCCCAGATGCCAGCCTCCCAGCTGGAGACCTCCCAGCTGGCTGCCTGTCTCACACCCACCTGCGGGCCCCGAGCCTCTCCGTCCCCCCCTCCCGACTCCCTCCGCCCCTCCCTCCCCTCGTTGTGCATTTCCACCTCCTCCAGGCCTTTGCACCAAGAGAGTCCCAGTTCGGCTCCTGCAAATGGGGGATCTGCAGGGCGGGCGGGCGGCGGAGGCTTCAGTCCGGGAGGCACGCTCCCTGTTCCCAGCTCCGTCCGCTTGGGCTTCTTCTTGCAGGAGGGTGAAGGGGGGCAGGAGTCTGTGCTCCTAGAGAGAACAGAGAGGTAGGCAGTGCAGTGGGGAAGGGGGCAGGGAAGGGGGTGGGGTCTCTGCGGTGCAGGCAGCAGTCCCTGTAGGGCAGCGTTGAGGCTCGGGGGAGGGGGTGTGTGGCAGAGGGTGAGCAGAGCAGCACTTTGCGGGTGGCTGACTCGGCTCTTTGCTTTCAGCAGGGTGGGGCAGAACCAATGCTGCCATCTCAGCTGTGGAGTCTTGTGAGCAAAAATCCTGCTTTGTGTGCGCTCCTGCCTCCTGGCATTGTTGTGAGCGCACAATTGGGCTCCTGCATAAATCAGTTTGCTCTGGAGCCATATCCTCCCTGAGCGGAGACCAACATGTGTGAGCCAGAGGCTGAAAAACAGTGAACTGTGGACGGAACCTTCTCTTTTTTTTGCATGGTGCTGCTGCGTGGCTCGCTTGGTGCTCGTCCCTGGGGGTGGCTAAAGGTCCGGGAGAGAGTCTCTCCCCTGCCGGGTGCCAGTTCCTCCCGGGTCACGCCACTCTACTGAGCACTCCCCAGGCCGGGGCCAGGCAGCAGGCATTCAGACCCCCGCCACGTTATTCCAAATCCACGTCTGCTTCCCCCTCCATCCCCGCAGACCTATTTCGGGAGGAGGAGGACTGGCTGGCTGGCTGACCTGAGGCCTCCTCCCAGCCCCCCCATTTGCTGCCCGCATCCATTTTTGGGTGACCCCGGTTGATCCCGCACACGCGGCCGGCCACGAGGAAGGCCCCTCCCGCTCCGCTCTCCCCGAAAGAAGGGAGCTGACTCCCGTTGAACTCGGGGAGAGGGGGGGCTAAACTTCCAAGTAAACACAGGGGGGATGGTGAAGAGCTTCCCCAATTCTCTCCTCCTTCTTCCCCCCACACCTCACTTCCAGCCCTCCTTTTTGCTCAGCCTGTAAAACACAACACAGCCGGGACTGTCAAGCAGATTTTCCCTCCGGAGTCTCCATGTGCGCCCCCCAACCCTGCTCCAAACACCCCATTCGCCCTCCAGCTGCATCCCTTCCCACACAGCGTTGCCCCCTCCCTTGGATCCCCCCCAACACACACACACACACTTCAAATCCATCCGTCCATCCCCCGCATGCATAAACACACACAACACAACACCCAGCCCCACGCAGGCCCCATTACTTGGCGCGGGCAGCCGGGCTCCTGGCGGGGCCCATGGGTGCCCATGTCCGACGGGGCTCCCTCTGCCGTGGCTACGGGCTCCGGCCAGGCTCTGCCCCTGGTGGAGATGTGGCAGGGCTGGCAGAGGCAGCTGGAAGTGCGTGGCAGCCACCACGTTGGCGGTGGCGTTCATGGCGAGGAGGCTGAAGAAGCCCAAGTAGTACTGGGAGCACATCCGGGGAGGCTCGAGGGGCGGCGAAGGTGGATGCGAGGACAGCGAGGGGAAAGCCTGCCGAGGGGGCGGCGAAGAAGGGGTGCTGGAAGGAGCCACCACCGCTCTGCTGCCGCCTGCCCTGGCTGCCACGGCCACCTCTCCACCAGCCTGGCCGTGGCAGTGGGACTTCGGGTGCTCCTCGGCCCTGCCGACCCCTGGCTTGGAAGGGTCCCGCAGGCAGGCGGAGGCAGCGAAGGGGCGGCAGTCGGGCAGCTGCTGCAGCGGGGGGGTGCTGCTGCGCCGTGGTGCGAGTTGTTTCAGGGCTTGCAGCAGGGGCGGCTTATGCGGCTGGGCCTTGGCAGGGGGGCTTTTGGTGTGGGGCGGCAGGGGAATTGGCGCCCTGCTAGTATCTCCACCCTAGGTGAGATACTAGCAGGCCTAGTGATAGGGCCGGCCCTGCATGATGGCAGCATCAGAGGCTGAGGGGAAAGTTTTGGCTGGCTTAGGTGCAGAAGAGGCAGCATTGCTCCTTTTCCCCCCTCTACCCCCAGCAGGCCTGTATCCAAGTGACCTGTGGGTGATTGAACTGAGGGTCGAGCTGAAATGCCAACAGTGGCACCAAAAGCATCCTCCTCAAGCACCTCTGATTAATCAGGAATAGCGCAAAAGAGGGGGTGATGTGGGCGGGCAAGGAGGGTTGCCTGCCTGTGTGAAGCCTATGGTGAAGAGGGAGTGGGTGGGAAGCAAAACAGGAAAGAGAGGGTTGGGTGAGTGTTAAGGAATTTTACATGTCTTATAATTTTAGAAATGTTGTGTTCCTGCCTGACTCCCCCCACTGCGGATCTGTTCTTTTTGACCTCTGTTCCCTTAGCAATATTATCTCAGTCAAGGGTTGATGTGATGCTATCTTTCAGGGAAGAGTGTCATGGTTTGTTTGTCTTTTTGGAATGCTGAATGTATTCTAAACCGAGAAAGATCAAGATGGGTAGCCATGGTAGTCAGTCTGTAGCAGTACAAAAGAGTAAGAGTTCAATAGCTCCTTAAAGACTTTTTTCTTTTTTCTTTTTGCCTTTAAGGTGCTACTGGACTCTTCCTCTTTTCTACTTCTAAACATAGGTTAGAGATAGAATTATGTTTTGGAACAGAACTGATGAACTCTTTTTGAAATTCTAGACCCTGACCTTTTGCCTACTTTACCCTATAAAGGAAGGACTCAGTATCCTGTTCAGGATGCTTGCATGATCTGCTCTTGTGGGCATCAGGGTGGTCATCCGTAATAAAGACTGTAGGCCAGGGGTGGCCAAACTTGCTTAACGTAAGAGCCACACAGAATAAATGTCAGATGTTTGAGAGCCACAAGACATGAACAAATTTTACACACATGTTTTTATTGAAATATATGCAAATTTGCTTTTTATTAACATTAAACGAGATTGCCAAAAATAAAACAAACGGAGTAAAAACAGATATAGATACTGATATTTATAGGCTGGGAGGGGCTTTGAGAACGCATTTAAAGTTAAAGTTTCTTTCTTTCTCTGCTCCTCCCCTCTACCTCAAGCCTACCCAGGGAGGGGAGCACTGGCTGAGGAAGGGAAGATTGATCGGGAGGCATGCCCCCCTTTCAGTTCCCCAGCCACCCTGATGGGAGCCACACAATATGTGTGAAAGAGCCACATGTGGCTCCCAAGCCACAGTTTGTCGACCCCTGATGTAGGCTCTGTTAGCCAAAAGCCTTTGATGAATTTCTCTCCCCTAAATATATTCTCAGAAATGGTGGGGGCAGGTGCTTATTATAGCCTCTCCCATAACAGTGAGCATAGCAACAAGGAAAGAGGTGAGTGGGTGGGCAAAGTGGTGAGAATGAATGGGTGGGCAAAATGGTAAGGGGGGCAGAGAGGCAAGAGAGTGGATGAGTGGAGAGAATGGCAAGGAGGGGTGGATGGGAGGGCAGAATAGTGAGAGGGTGGTAGGAAAGTTAGACTGAGGAAAGAGGGGGCAGCAGGAGGAGAAAGAGGGATGTGGGGACCAGTGTTGGGGTTAAGGGAAAAAGAAGCAGCATGTGAAAGGAAAATGGTGAGTGAAGAAGCTGGCACTGGGAGGAAAGGGTAGAGAAAGGTTGCTGGGGAAGGGTTATTAGAAGCCAAGGAGAAAGAAGGGACAAATGAGGAAGTTTCTCCATGAGGTTCTCACAGATCCCGACTTGTAAATATTCTAATTATTTGATTGAGAATGTAATGGAACAATGAGATAAAATGAAGAAAAAATTAAACTCACTTATTTCCCTATTATCATCATTTATTTTTAATTCTGAATTTAAAATGACGATCCTCACAGCTATCTTGGTGGAAACTTACCTTACTCAACATAGTGCTCTTATAGCCAAAGTATTCCAGTTGTTTATCTGAGGGGGGAAATTATAAGAAATTTTGAACTGTATGATGAATGGAATATAATTTTTCACTTCAGAATTTGCTAAGCAATTTGTTCTAACATGAGAGATTCTGTTAATTTGTTTGTAGTATCTGACTATAAACTGAAAAAAATTATAACATCGACCACTACAGGTGCTGGAAATATGAAGCTATGTTAGGAGATTTCATCATGGTGATCATGTCTCATCATACAAAAATTAAGGCTCATAATTAGAAGGCATGCAAAATTCCTTAACAGCATCAGCCGGCCACATGAAGCTCCCAGGAGCCATGTTGGAGACCCATAGTCTAGTATATATTGGGCTCAATTCAAAGTACTGGTTATCACTGCAAAGCACACATAGCTACAAGATAACCTCTGCTAATACTATCACATTGTTTACTGAATATATTATGGTGTCTCATTGCATTGTTTAAACTCTGTGATCTACCTTGAGTCTCAGCAAAATAAGTGTGCAATAAATAAAGTCAATATATCTAATAGTCAACATGGCTCCAACTGTGTATACTGAAATCTGTGGATCAGATTTCAAAATCTCAAAATCTCAAGAACTCCCCAAATTATCTTACTAGGTCATTTTCAGGAATACGTTGCAAAAAGGATAAAGGGATTTGAGTTCAGGGTGTATGTCCCCCCCCCCACACCCACACACACTGCTGCTGAAAACAATTACCAAAATATTAAAGGTAAAGGTTCCCTTGCTCGAAAGCCAGTCAAATCCGACTCTAGGGTTGCGGTGCTCATCTCCGTTTCAAAGCCGAAGAGCCAGCGCTGTCCGAAGACGTTTCCGTGGTCATGTGGCCGGCATGACTAAACACCAAGGTGCACGGAACACTGTTACCTTCCCACCAACGTGGTACCTATTTATCTACTTGCAATTTCTTGCTTTCGAACTGCTAGGTTGGCAGAAGTTGGAATTAGAGACGGGAGCTCACTCCGTCATGTGGCACATTCGGGTCTTGAACTGCTGAACTACCAACCTTCCACAGCCTGCAGTTCAGCGTCTTAACCACTTGAGCCACCGCAGCTCCCCAAAATATTAAAGACCTAAAAATTAAAACGTTTGGCAGGTAGCTAGCAGTACAACACTAAACATATATACTCAGAAGAAAGAACCATTGAGTTCATTGAGATTTACTCTCTATTAAATGTGCTTAGAACTGCTGCCTAATTGTGCCATCCTAAGTAGAGTTAGACCCTTTCTAAATCCATTAAGTCAATAGGCTTAGGAGGACATAATGTCACTTAGGACAACCCTGCAAGCTACCTAAGCACATTTTCTTTAGAGGAGGGTTGCCCATTCAATAAAATTAGACTTCCTTTCAAGTAGACATGCTTAAAATTGCTCCTATAGTTCAACTGAGCAATCACAGACAACAGACATGAACTTTCAAAAGTAGTTGGAAAACTTTTCTCAATTTTTGGAGGCAGAAACTGTGCTTTAATGTTTATAATACTTTTGTTCCCTTGCTATAGCCAGTGAACAACACTGATAATATTTGTAAATGTTAACTGTCTTTTTGTATATTTTCGCATCTAAAAAATTAAAAATAGGGAAAACTGTGTCCTTTCCAGTCTTTTTAAATGATGAATTGGCACTGAATTTGAAGACAAGTGTTTGGTGTTTGTTTGGTGTATTTTAACATGAATATCTATGACAACTAGAACAGAAACAGAAGAATCACTGTTAGCCAGTCTTGGAGAAAGGAACTGGGTGTAATTCATTTTATTTATGTTATAAAAACTGTTTTATTTCATTTTCTGACAATAAAATCATGAAATAGACATTTTAACATCTAGACATTTTTGAAGGGCCTTTCACTAAGCAATATAGAATGGGCCAATGACTGATTTTATTGATCAGAGGCTAACTTTCTCCATCAGGGCACTTTTTAACAAGGTATCCCAGTGATTCTATGCGTGTGTCTTCTGACCTCAGCATGGAATGAGCTTGATTTGCTTTATGATCTCCAGCAATACAGAAGGAATGGAGGAAATGTAGGGTTTTTTAAAAAAATCTTATGATTAATTCACTAGAGCTTGCTAGGTTCTCCAGGTTTTCTCATTAGGTAAAACATTTTAGATTGTTTTGCTGATAGTTTTAAACAAAAATACCAATCCAAAAAACATTGTATACATCAATAAATGATATGCTGGCTGTTATATGGAATATGCCCCTTTGGTCTGCTTTGTTAGCTCTGGCATTGCCCAGTATTTTGTTGTTCTGCCTCTAGCAATAAAAACAGTAAAATGGACAATATCCATGAAGATAACAATTCATGAAAGCAAGCAAGCCTCTCTAATTGCATACCCAATGAGACAGGTAAGATGTCTCACCAAACCCCAACTATTTTTCCCCAGTGGGGCCAAGGAAGACATCCTTAGCTCTGTTTGACAAATGTAGAAATCAGCAATTGGTTCCACTGAAGAAATGTGGAAGCTAGAAACTCAAACACAAAGCACTTCCTGATTCTCATCGTGTTCCACATCTTGCATAAGTAAAACCTTCTGCCATGATAGAAAGGGCAAGCAGAAGAACCAGGCAGGAACAGAAGGATCATGATTCCATGATAGCAGGACACAGCATGCACATTTGACTGTACAACTTGAAACAGAAACAAAATCTGTTCTAGTACATTGTGGGTTCTAAACAAAAAAAATTGACCCAAAGACAAGATTCTTAAGCACAAAGGAAAAGAGGAGCCCCTGGCTTTTAGCCCTGCATGGTGGAACAGTCCTGCTCTGGCCTGCAGGCCCTGTTTCATCCTGCCCTCCTGGGTTTTCAAACACTTGGAGGGACTTTTCTTTCTGTGTGTTCAACACCCACCGCCACCTGACCTTTGTAGGAATTGCTCGCTAGAAGGGCCAGGACTCCCAGCTTCCCTTCCAAGTTGTGAGGCCTTGCTTCTGTGTCTCCCACTAGCCAGAGTCTGGTTACCATGGAGACAGCTTGCTTCCTTATATACCATTAGGGGAGTAGACACTTGCCAAATGACTGGCCTCCCATTCCTCCTGGCACTCCTTTTAAAATTTTGTGTCCAAGATGGTGGAGATCTATGTGGCACAGAGAACCACTACCAGGATCAAAAGTTATAAAGCATTTATTAAAAAGAAAGCGTTCACAAGCATATTTTTAGCACAGCACCAAATTGAGCAAAGGATTCAGAAGAAAAGGGTAGGATGCAATTCCTCTGTCCCTCCCTCTTCACAGTACCCTATCAGTTTTTAAATATAAGACTGGTGCCCTAGGTTAGAAAGTTACAGATTTTTACAGGAGTTCATTAACATCAAGCCTCCTTCAGATGTACAGGCCAGTATATGGCAATGGTTGTCTCCTCCAGACCTAGAGTTGCCAGACCCCTGGTCCTGCCAGGGGATCCCCCGGTCTTTGGGGCTCCAATCTACTGCTGGCCAGCAGGCCAGCAGGGGAAGCCCCACCCCCAATCAGATGACCCAGAAGTGATGGCATCGCACTGCCAATGTCGGGGGGAAAATCTAGTTTTTGGGTAAACTCTATGGTTATGAGGGCAAAAAACCATAGAGTTTTGCCCAAAAACTAGAGCATCACCCTCTGATGTTGGCAACGTGATGACGTCACTTCTGGGTGACACACTTTACATGCGTGCCAGAAGATCCCAACCGGCAGCCTGGAGCCCCCCACCAGGAGCAAGTTAGGACCTAGCAACCCTATCCAGACCTCAGTTAAGAATTCTGTCTGCTTCAATGGAATCTGCACCAAAGAGCCCTTCCTTCTTGCTTTCAGGAGTTTTATCATCTCTCTTTCCCCTCCCACTGACCTGGTCAGGCTAGGTCAAAGAAACTTTTCCTGAAATGTGTTGTCAAAGGCTTTCACGTCCGGAGACCACGGCCACACAATCCGAAAAATCTACAGCAACTAATTTTCCTGAAATCTTCAGGAGTTTCTTCCTGAATTCTTCCTAGTCTTAATTCCTCCAAATCTCTGTTCCTTGTTTGACCATCCCATTGTCATCTATTAGCATTTCTAAAAAGGTGACTGGGGTGAGGTTGGAAAGCAATTGAACTGACTTCTCCCCTCCTGCCTGTTCTCTGCCCAGAGAGAAAAACTTCTAACACTCAGAACAAAGTTTGAGTCTAGTGACACCTTTAAAATTCAGAGTGAAGATTTTGTTCAGTTCAAACCTGCAAAGAAAAAAATGCATTTCTTCACACCATGTAATGAGCCTGTTTCTACCAGCCCAAATAGTGTGTTGGTACCTTCATGAAGAGAAATTCATAATAATAACAAGAAGAGTAGGCTTTATACCCCCACCCTTCACTTGGAGTCTCAGAGTGGCTTACAATCTCCTTCCCTTTCTCTCCCCACAACAGACACCCTGGGAGGTGGTGGGGCTGAGAGAGTTCTGAGACTACTCTTGAGAGAACAGCTCTGAGATAACTGTCACTGACCCAAGGTCACCCAGCTGGCTGCATTTGGAAGGGTGGGGTATCAAACCCAGTTCTCCAGTTTAGAGTCTATTGCTCTTAACCAATACACCAAACTGGCTAACAACTATACTTTGCAGGAACATCATGGATTTGAAATTCTATTGTCCCCTTTCTCCCACAGTCCAGATGTGTGAGAACTAAGTTTTATAGGTCAAAGTAAAGCTCAGGCACGAGCACTTGGAAGCATTCCTAACAGAAGAAGGCAGCTCTGAATCTGCAAGTACAGCAGAAATCTTAAATGTACTATTCAGCATTAAAACAGGGCAGAATGAAACATCATGTTTTTGCATTTAGCATCCCACTAAGATTGTGATTTGGGTCAAACAGTGAGCCCAAAGAGTTCAAGGTCCAAATCACCACTTTCAAAATTTGAAAAACTGGCAGAAATAGCTCTAACATGGTACTGTTAGCAACAGTAGCTGTAAATAAAACCCTATACAAATTTAAAGACTTGGTACATAAAAATGAAAAGAGAATATCTCAGATAAAACACCAGAGCAAGGGTCAAAGTTGGGTGCTTTCTCTCTAGCCGGTTTAGCATGGTTTTTAACTGAGATCTTGCCAAAACTTATAAAGGAGCAGTTTGATAAACCTAAGAAATAACATGAATCACTGAAACAGTGCCTATGTTCTGACAAGTGAGTCTATCAGTGATATTGGAGGAAGGGTATTCCGTCTGAAATCAGACAGCAGTAGTGGGTTGTAAATAATAATCAAGTTCTATTTCAAGTCACTCAAAACAAGGTAGAGATGACAACAGACAGCAGTTCTTGTCTCCCTAAGAAAGGCTTTGAGCATAACATTCAGAGTCTTTCATGCCGGACCACATTTTCCCCGGTAAACAGATACTGTAAAATTGAGCTTTGTGATCTGTAAGATTTTTGCATCAGATAAAATGAGGAATCATGAGAAGGAGGGATTAATTCAGAATTCACACCACAACTTCCCAAATCTCATCTATGATTATATAAACTCTCAAGGGCTCCAGCAGATTATGCCTCTTCCCCACACCTGGAACATATGAGTTCTCAACAGGCTATTTCGGGAGAGGGGCAGGGTTTCTTTTTGCTTAGTTAATTTACTTAGTCATATTTTCTGCATCTCTGGGGAGTCCCCGAAATATGTTAAGACCCCTAGCTTGTTTGCAGATGGTCAGCTTTCACATCTTTTCTGATGAACTCAGAGGTCACAGGTGGGGGACCTGCAAGGACTAGCAAGGGGCATCTCATTTTCCCCTGCATTTATCTCCCCCACTATTTCTTCTTTTTCTATCTGCTCCCCATCTTTAGCATTTCTTCCTTTCATCCCCCTGGTAGGCTTTCTGTGGGAAAAGTCTGGCCAAGTTGTGCAGTGGCCAATGGAACCAGGTCATCCCAAGTTACATGGTAGCCACCAATACCTAATGTGCACAGTGGCCTCCAGCATGGTAAACTGACACCAGTTGCACCATGCTTACCACTAGGCCAAGCTGGGTCCAGTTGCTTCATGACCCCTTGGTGACCCCTGACACTGGACCGTGCTGAGTTGTATGGATTGTTAATCTCCAGTGATCTCTGCTGTCCCAAGGGTCATGACAGGGAAGGGGGACAGAATCCTTTCCAGGGCTGTTTTGTCTTCCAATGACTGCCTCCATGGCTTTGTTTACAGAAACCAAGACTTAGAAGGCTCAACAATATTGTTGTAGTTTCCTAGCAACTTCCAAAATGGCCACCAAGTGCTCAGTGGGCATTATTTTCTTAAAGCTACAGGTATTGTTTCTATTATTTTGCGGGGTCCTAAGGAAAGTAGGACACAAGGCCCTTCCCTGAGGTAAATAGCTCCTAGTAAAGAGGGGTGATCCCTATCAAGTCTGAGAGAAATAGCTCCTAGTAAAGGGAGGTGATCTGTATCAAGTGGTTAAGAAAGGATGTTGGAACTAGTGGGAATATTCACCAACTTCACCAACTTAAGTATCTTTGAGAAAAGAATCTTATGCTTGTTTAAGAAGAGACTGCGAAGAAAACTTTCCCCACAGTTTTAAAGAACAAAAAATATTATGCTTGTTTAAGAAGAGACTGCCAAGAAAACTTTCCCCACAGTTTTAAAGAACTGTCTGTAAAACAAAACAGCTACTTGTTTGTGACAAACTATCTATTGTTTATATTTATACAAAGTTAACTCATTCCTATTGCCTGTTCACCTTCTAAGTCCTAAACCTAATATCTTCCTGACCATTTTCCCTCAAAAGTGAAATAAAGTAGTTTGTTAGTTTTTGATTACCATCAGCCTTTTGTGTGACATTATCAGACAAAGACAAAAGAAGGATTTTAGTCAGTCCCTCAGTTCCCTAGGCTGGGCCAGCATATATCTGTATATGTTTAAACAATTGGGTAGGACAGACAGAAAAACAAAGATGAAAGAAAAGGGGCTGCTCAATCAAGAAGAAGATAAAGGAAACCAAGAGGGAATCATTAGAGTTTCCCTTATAGCTTGTCCTTACTTCAAATGAATTAATGCTGAATATTGATTTTTTTCTCTCTCGGTACTTTTGGTATCTCACCCCTCCTCCCAGGAGCTCAGGGCAATGAACACGGGCTTGTCTCATTTGAGTCTCACAACAATCCTGAGAGAGAATTAAGGTGGTGGCTTGTACAAGGCAGCCAATTTCCTTCATGGATGAGCAGGGATCTGTATCCTGATCTTCCTGGGCACAGTCCAACAAGTGAAGGTTTCTTTTCAACAAATGTGGTTTCATATGCATATCAAATAGCTGCATACAAAATTTTAGGTACTAAATTCAGTATTAAACCATGCAGTATATACTGTAAATGAATCTGCTTTATGGTTTACTTCTTAGCGCAAACTACACAAGCAGATTGTATTCTTCTTTTTTATACTGTATTTCACACAGTTTGTTATTTTTTTTAAAAAATATATTAACTAAGATTCATGATCAGTGTAGAGGCTTTAAATTTCTGTTGTTTTCCTATTAAAGTTCTTGCTGCTGTTAATAAGCTTAAACTCATTATCAGCAAGTTAAAATAGCCCAACACAATAAGAATTGGATAAATTGGATGAATTAAGTTTTGACCTCACAAATGTTTTTAAGTAAAACCTTTTTGCAAGATAAGTATGCAAATATTGTTTTCTGTTGATGATAGGTGTTTCCCCTGCAAGCAACCCTATGCAAAATGGAAGCAATGTTTTTAAAATCAATTTATGGGGCTGCTTCTCTGCACTTGCACTTCTTGCCCTTTTCAAGTTACAGTGGTAAAGAGAAGATGCAGCTCCTAACATTCATTTGCACCTGGTTCTCTGGATAGCAGTAGGACTGAGTACCCTGGAAGAATGCAAAGGAGTGGACAGCATCAAGGAGGGGTGCCTATGGGGGGGTTTCTCTAAAAGCCTCTCCAGCTTGAGAACCTGTTCTGCCTGGTTTCCAGGGTTCCAGGTTCCAGTTTTCTTCTGGTCTCCCAAACAGGCAATAAAATCTTCCTACCCATAAGATTAAGGTGAGGGATTGCAATTCTCTGACAAATCATGAAAGATCTAAGAGGTTAAACCCAGAATCTTGTATTTTGTCTTCAGCAATTGAGCAAGTCTCATTGAAACAAACCTGGGGTTACAGATTACATTTTAAGGCACATTTGGACAAGCAGCTTTTAAAAAAATCTAGTCTGCTCATAGTTTCATATGGAAGTATTCTGATTTCCCATCCCTGTTCGCCCACCAGGTAAGGGAAACAAAGAGTTAAGAGTTAAGATGCAAGTTGCCTGAAAACATCTTTAAAAATCGTTTGCCACCCACTTTCATGTTGGAGAGCTTTAGAAGTGTCACATTGTGTTTGCTGACACTTGTAGCAGAATGCTTGCATTTGACAAAAGCTGCCAGCACTGGACACGCTAAGTGGACCAGACATGTTATTTGTTGTTGTGACTCTTTTTTATTCTTTACTTACCACGTTGCCATGGAAATGAATCTAAACACCAAACACTCCCCCCCCCATCCCTGACTTAAAGGCCACTCATTCCATTTAGTTTCCAGAGACTCACCACCAATGGGGAGGGGGACTGAAGAAAAACAATGCAGCAGGCTGTTTAATAAAAAGGACCTTGATTTGCACAAGGCTGTGAATGAATCAAACTGAAAAGCCCTGAAAAGAAAGGTGAATCTGTGCACCAGAAGATTGCCTGCCTCTCCCTATTATTAGGTACAAAAATAGAATAGCTCTTGTAAATTGCTCTAGCCTCATCTTCAACAAAGCTGACAGGAGAAAGAGCATGCTGGGTAAGCTATTTTGATATTTAGAAAATTAGGCTTTAAAGAAAAATGTGGTGAGACCTCACATTTATGCCACAAAGTGAGACAAAAGAAAATGGCTGCCTTCCTCACAATGATCTATAAATTAATGCTGAGGAATCATATAAACTAAATTAGATACAACCTTCAGAGCCGATCTTATGACATTTTATCCCTTAATTTCTCAGTTTTGATAGCTTTAAGTTCACTTCACACAAAGCCTACACACATACCATTACTATGTAGCAAAACTGCTTGTAATAAATTCAGGCATGCCTTCTGTATGCAGGGCAATAAAGACCCATTTGTGTTACATGTTATAGCATGCATGTGGCTTTTCTACAAGACAGTGAGGTCTGTGAAGGAAGAAGATACCCTTAAAGGAATCTTACTGCTAAAATATCTTTCATTGCTTAAGGACACTTGATTCTGTATGTGACAGAAATCACTTTGTACTTTGTATGCAATTTGTCAGTCTGAGGAAAAATCAGAAAAGGATTCCACAACCCCATTTGTCATCAGGAAGGCAGAACCAAGTTGCCGGAATTTAAGCTCCTAGCCTTGCCAGTGATGAACCTTGGCAAGTCTCTTTGCCTCAGTTTCTTGTGATAACTAGGAGGGATATGATGTTGCACAGATCTAGAAGGGGTTGCAGAAGTCATCCTTTCCACCGTCTTGTACTGAGTAGGGTTTTTCCATCATCAAATATTCCAAGGAAAGAGTTCTTATCATTCAGAGTTCTGGCAGTGAGCGACAGTGGGGCATTTCAGGGCCTGGCCCCCTGACTTCCTGTGAAGCCCCCCCTGTGAAGCCCCCCTTCAATCCTGCCCCCAGCCCCCCTGGCTCTCTGGGCCACCTGGAGGACTCCCCACTACCACCCATTCCCCAAGCATGGCTTGCTTTCCCATGTAGGCAAGCAGAATGCAAATGGCGCAAACGTAAGTTTTAAATTTTTTGTTTTATTTTTTATTTTGTGACATAAGTGCCCCCTGACTTATTTAAAGGCCCCCTGAATAACAAAATCCTGGCTACGGGCCTGCACTGAATGCCATATTAGTCAATAGGAAGGTCTCTAGACTGATGTATATAAATCTTCTACACAGGCCTCGGTTCCTGCCGGGGTACACCAGAGCACCGCCAGTCAGGAGCCCAGCGGGTGGGCTCATAAGGCCCACCCCCTGCTCCAACAAGCCATCAGTTGGGCAACCGTGGGGGGTGAAACATTCCCCTACCTCCCTGAGTCCCGGGGTGGTGGCCTTGGACTCATAGGGGCAAATTCCACCTCTCGCATGTGATGTCCAAGCGGCAACGCCAGTCGGACATCACACGCGAGAGGTCATTCTGGCTCCCCCAGCTCTCCTTCGGGCTCTTTGGCGGCAGCTGTGACGCCTGCGATGGGGGGGCGGGGCGAAACATTCTCCTGCCTCCCTGAGCCTCGGGGTGGTGGCCTTGGACTCTTAGGGGCAAATTCCACCTCTCGCATGTTGTTATATTGTTTTAATTGTAAGCTGCCTCAAGCAGGACTCTGAAGAGAAGGCATAGAAATGTCCTAAGTAAATAAATAAATGTTACTGTCCCTTTTATTCCTTGAACTGACACTCAGATGATCTCAACATTCTGTGCTCTCTGAACCATAATTCTCTTTAAACCATTGTGTGCGGGGGGAAATTAATTTTACAGAGTCATATTTTGCTACATACCTGGGGTGTTCCTTGTATGCAAAGACCCCACACACTCACCTCATCTGTGGGTAACCTGGTTTTTTGGCTTTCATAATTGGCATGGGGGTCAGCCACTTTGTGGGTGTGATCATACGCACAATTAGACCCGCCATAGGCATGAATGCCAGGCAGATTTAAAGGGTGCAATCAGACACAAATATCTGGGAAGCGCCCCACACCCGTTGGCAACCCTTTCTGCTCTGCCGCAGAAGCAGAGTAAAAAGACATTGGGGGAAATCTGGTAGTAAATGGATTGTGATGGGCCACGGATGGACTTTTCCATGTCTGATCGCTCCAGCACGCTCTCATGGTGTCGGGATGGTCTGATCAGGCCACCCTGACTCCATGCCATTGTGTTTTTTTCCCCTCTGCAGTATGTGCTTCATCGCAAACTCCATAGGGAGCCCTCAGTGCAAAGATGCATTTCATCAGTTCCTCGTTTAAGTGCATTGGAAACAAATAGCAAAAAAAACCCACCAACTCACCCATGGTTGCGTCTGATCATGTAGTGGTGGGCTGTGCCCGCCGCTTTCAAGGACTGTGTGATCATGCAACTGCAGGTCAAATTCCTCCGGAGGAAATAGTCTTGCTCCCCCCCCACTTTATCTCGCACGTGTGACCGCCCCCTCTTTTTAGAAAGAATGATGGTCTAGATATGGATGATGAAATTTAAAATTCCCACACTGGAATTAGGATCCTGATGTTTTGCCTCCTGTAATCTACTCTTTTCATGTTCTTCCAGGAGACCACCTTCTCTAGCTTACTGACAAAGGGCTGAAAGACAGAAAAGGGGGGAAATATAAGCAGCAAAATCCTTGTAAATCTATGGCAGAACACAGGATTTTCATTCAACTCATACACAAGTGTATGGATAGGCCAGTGGAGGCTCTGGACTCTGGGGTCAAATGCTGCCTGTAAAAGTTCACACCTTGTTCTCAGCATATCCCCTTTATCCCAAGGCCTTTCTCAAAACAAACAAGCAAGCAATGAAACACTATTCACCACAAGAAGTGTGCTTACACACAAAAACTTATACCTTAAATAAACCTTTTTTGGTCTCAAAGGTGCCACTGGACTCAAACTTTGTTCTGCTGCTTCAGACCAACACAACTACACCACCTGAAACTATGAACCACAGCTACCTTCTTTGAAGAACCAGGGCCTAACTGTATGATACACTGTTCCAAGGTATGTTCCCAGGCCCAATTGACAATTTCAGTCTGGGAGTTCCATACTCAGAACTTGATTCCCAGGTATGTGGGACTCCAATTCAGATTGGGACTATGGTATGTCGGGAAAGAGGGCTCAAGCTGTTCCTGTACATTATTTTCCTGACTTCGAATGCCTCTGAGAAGCTGATCTTTGCCCTGTGTATTGAAGGGCTACATGTAACTTTCCCCAAGGAGTAACTAGCAGCTTCCTAGGGCCATTTCAGACAGAGGGGAAGGCTTTCTCCATGGCCTTGATCATTATCAGTCTCCCAAAAATGTGGGAATTAATTTATAAACTCCCAGACCACATCTGTCAACTGGGCCTGGGGAGGTAAGCAGCAAAAGTGTATCATGTAGTTTGTGGACAAGGGGTTCCTTAATCCTTTTTCCCTCAGGATAAACAGCAACAGTGTTCTCACTTTATAACTTTAGCTGCTCATTCATCTGTGTAAGCAAAGACACAGGCAAACATTAGCAAGCAGCTGAGGCTCCTAAAAAAATGTTCCCCACAGGCCTTCAGCTTGTACAAGTCGGGTGACAGGAATGTACCAAAGAGTGATTTTTAAAAGATCTTTGAAAGTAAGACTGAGAATATGATCCAGCAGCTCAGTTTGTATAACAGAACTAGATGGAATTGAATGTAAATGGGAACACTGATATAATGTATAGCTCTTCTTACTTTTTTTAAAATTCTTTTTCCCTATGGAAGGAAAGGCTGTTGAATATCCATTTCCCTCTGTTTCAGCTTGTGGAGCTAATTTTGCTGTATTCTATTCAGGTCTCCTTCCTCAGTTCAAAATATGCCACAGTTAAAGAGAAGTTGCCAGCCAGGGCACTACTGTGTTTATTGCTAATCACAATCAATAGCAGTTTTCCCCGAGTGAATTGTTCTGCACATAAATTTGGAATGGTGCCTAAACATGTGTTAGGGAATAAAGAATTGGCAGAACATAACTAGAAAAACCATAAAATTGTAAGGGAAATATATGCTCTAATCACACAAGGTCAACATCACTATTCTGATATCAAGGAATTACTGTACAGGGAAATATATCCTGGCAATAGCCATATTTTAGTCCTTGTCAGCATCAGTATTGATGTTTAAACTATTGTGCATGTAATATCTACTTGGTTCATTTTTTGTGAAAGTTATCATTGTGAATGTATCATCTTCTGTGCAAAAACAGCATATTGTGATGACTTCTGAGGTGTTACAGTGCAACATTGCTATTAGTAATGAAGATAGCATTAAGAGAAAATGATTTATTTATTTATTATTTCAATTTATAACCCGCCGGAAAAACTGACTCAAGGCAGCATACAGACATTAAAAAGCAATAAAATAAAATGATGTGAATATCAAACTCAGTCTGCACAAGGCAATTCAAATTTTTATAATTTCAAAATTTTGAATGAGAATGTGTATACATTAAGAAGTTCTTTACTTGTGCATTGGGGGGGTCAGTTCCGAAAATGACACTGTTCTCTGTCTATAACTCATACCCCATATATCCTTTCCTATAACAATTTCAGAATGTCCACATGAATTTTTTACTACTCTTTTCATATTAAATGCTTTACCTATGAAAAATAGGCAGAACAAGAATTGTAGTGTAGTGTTGTCACGTAACAGGCCTGTAGGGGTCGTGACAAGTGTCTAATAAAATATTTACTCTTTTTAAAAAAAGACTTCAAAGCCCCAGGTAAGGCTGATGAATTTTTGTCTACTGTGTCTCTGCTCCAAGTTCTGAGAGGCAGTTTGGTAGTCGTTAAGACCGCGGACTCTAATCTAGGTGAACCGGGTTTGATTTCCCACTCTTCCACGTGCAGCTTCTGGGTGACATTGAGCAAGCCACAGTTCTCTCAGAGCTGTTCTCTCAAGAACAGTTCTCAGTCAGAGCTCTCTCAACCCCACCTACCTCACAGGGTGTCTGTTGTGGGGAGAGGAAGGGAAGGCGATTGTAAGCTGCTCTGAGACTCAAGTGAAGAGTGGGGTATAAATCCAATCTCCTCCTCCTCCTCCTCCTTTGTTATCAAGTGGGCATCTCTGAAGACAAGCCTTGCTATTTTTCCACATGCAGAAAAAGGATTCCTCTAAATACCAGTTACTGGGAGGCAGCAGCAAAGGGAAACTTTGTCCTCTGGATTGTAGCCTTCTGGGACATCTCAGTCGCCATTGTGAAAAAGAGAATGCTGAACTAGAGGGACCCTTGAATCCATCAGGGCTCTTCAAATGTTCTTAATCTACAGACTGGCAACTGATGGCCTGGCAGCTAAATATAATGAAGGGGTCTAATGACCATACCCTAAGCTCCTTTCCCCTTCCCTCTTTCTCTCAGAAAACAAAGGAAAGGAGGGAGAAAAAGAGATGTGAGCAGGGATCTTTTGGGGCTGGAGCGTGCTGGAGCACTGCTCCGGGAGCCCACCAGGAGCTGGCACAAATGGTGGTGGCAGCAAGCTCCGCCCCCAGGTCCCTGTGCTGTAGCCCATCGCCAGCTTCCTGGGGCCCACGCCAGAGTGCTGCGGCCCCGGGGAGGCCTGAGGAGACCCGTGGCCACTTTCCCAAGGTCTGTGCCGGAGTGCTGCGGCCCTGGGGAGGCCTGAGGAGGCCCATTGCCGCCTTCCTGGGGCCTGTGCCAGAGCGCTGCGGTCCAGGGAGCCCTGAGGAGGCCCGTCACGACCTTTCCGGGGCCAGCGCCAGAGTGCTGTGGCCCAGGGGAGGCCAGAAGACTCCCACCACCACCTCCTGGGGTAAGTAAGTGATCCACGGGGGTGGCAGAGGCTTAATTGGGGGAGTGGGGGGTGGGAGAGCCTCCCCCCATCTCTTTGCCCTCTTTCTTTCCCTCGTTTCCTTCCCCTTTCCTTTTCTTTCTCGCTTTTTCTTTCTCTCTCCCTTCTCTTTCTTCCTTCCTTCTCTCTCTTTCTTTCCTCCTTTCCTTCTCTCTTTCTTTTCCTTCCCCTTGCATCTCCCCACTCAACTTCTGTCAGAGTCCCTTCCGCATCCTGACTTAAAGCCAAACTGGGGGTTTCACGCAACACGAGTTGGGACACAGGTGCCCAGCTTGATTCGCTGTCGCACACAACAACTCCTGCAAAGTGGGTTTATTGGCCTGGAAAGCCCTGCACGGGGCTTCCACCTTCCCCACCACATGGTGTTCACCCTGTGGGCACCCCCTGCCCATTTCTTTGCACTTGTCTTGCGTTGTTGTCTCTGTGGTCCATCTGTGGAGGCTGTCTGTTGGGACCAGGTTGTGAGTTCCAGGCTGGAGAGCGTCTTTGCAAGACCGGCTGCCTTCTGCAGCCCAACTCTCTCTTTGCTTCCCCCCCCCCGGCTGACTGGGGAAGGGGAGGCTTTTGAAGATGCCTTTCCCCTTTCCCTTTTGCTTCCCCTTCTGACATCACTTCCGGTGATGTCAGGGGGCGTTGCATATGCTAATGAGCTAGTATGCTAATAGCCTAGTAGCTCATTAGCATACCATATGCTAATGAGCTCCTGCAGCTCTTTTTTATGAAATGACCCCTGGATGTGAGGAAATGGAGTGTTACTTTTTCACTTTGTTGTTGTTGTCCAGTTTCACAGTCAAGTCTGACTCTTCACAACCCATGGACCACATCATGCCAGGCCCTCCTGTCTTCCATTGTCCTCCAGAGGCTTTGCCCAATTTCATGTTTATTGCATTGATAACACTGTCTAACCATCTCATCCTTTTTTCACTAACATACCCTTTAAAATTTCTGTTTTTGGTGCACCAGTCATTATACCTTACTTCTCATCTAGTCTCTGGGAAAGACACAGATGGGCATAGATCTTGCTATCTATAGAAAGATGGGCAGGAAAGGCCATGCTTGTCAGAGAAAATCTCCTCTCCTGTCATTCAAATGTTCCAGATTTCTCATGCAGGGCTGGTTGCCAGATAATCAAAGCAGTCTTTTGAGGCACCAAATTGACAGAGTTTCCATGGAAGGAGAAAGTTCCTCTTCAGTCCACCTTAGAACTACATGGGAAGAGGCAGGTGCATCTGCCACAGTGGTGCCATGGCTTCAACAGACTAGAGGCTGTTTGAGCTGATGGGATGGCAGGAGAGGAGGCATATGCCACTGCTTGTGCTGCTGCCAACCAGTTCCAAGTTGGGCCATTTTGGAGTTGGCAGACAGTAGCATAAGTGTGGGAACACACCCTCTAGACATGCTTGAACTCCTGCCATTTTGGCTCACTTCCTGTTCTCCAGTATCAATCATGCAACCAATTAACTGACAGGCTGTCCATAACCTGTTGATGTATATTCACAGGGACAGGCTGCTTGCAGCCACTAGAAGCCAGTCTCCTGCTTGAGATCTGAAGCATTCTTGGAGATGAGGAAAGAGAAACAATCTCATTTTTTTTTCCTCTGCCATTTGCAATGGGGAGATTGAAAGCACTGCTTCTGATCTCCATCTTCATGGCATAGCTATTGGTGGTGGTGGGGGGGTGAATCAGAAGTCAACTCCCAGCTATGAGTCAGCTTCCAATGAACAGGCAGCTGCAAACTTGTTCATCAGCTGTTGGAAGGATTTTGTGCAATTCAAACATATCCTTTATTGACTCCGAGTGTGGTCATGAGTGTCAAAGAGGGCATATTCTACTGTCAAACATATTCACTGTTAAAATTGTTGTAAGCCTTCACTCTTCCTATGCTGCCTGGGGTAGTAAAATGCACTGAGCCAGCTCCAGCTCCATGTCCACCCCTTTAAGTAGCATAAAAGGAACCACAAGAGCAGGAGGTGAAGACTGTAGCTATGTGTATAGCAGCAGGTCAACTTGGGAAGAATTGATAGTGGCTCTATAGTGAATGGGAAGATTCATGATACAGCCAACCGAGCTTATACAGATGTCAGGGTTCTACTTAACTAACGTTAACACTGAGTAAGTACTTGGTCCTCCAAGATCCTTGGAGAATTGTGAAGTCCTGGACAGAGCCTTCATATAACTAAAGCAGTTTGAGGACCCCAAACTTGACAAGATTATAGTAGAAAGTATGTCTGTGCATGAGATCTGATGCTGTTTAGATTAGGGTAATCATAACAATTAACTTTAAAGTGGGGAGAGGGAGCTGGAGCAACTAATTCCACCTTCCATCCGCATCCCCAACATTTAATTGGTGTTATCACTGATTATTTGACAAAGTTGTATGTAAATTGTACATATGCACAAGTGCTGGATTGGGCTGGGGAAAAAGTGGAATTTTGACAGAGTGAGGTTTTTCATTATAGGTCTTATCCAGAATGCAACAAGAAGTATTCACTCTATGTGTATCACTCATTATCTGATGGGGCTCTGTGCACACAGCTCTTGCTAAGAAAAAAGGATGTTTATCACCTTCGTGAGCACACTCAGCAAAGGAATACACATGGAAAAGATAGTTTCCACATGTATGTGGCCTGGGATGGATTGCTATGGAGATGCCTATTGCTCTTTTTACTGTAGTGGGGCTATCTGTTACAGGCTTCATCCACGATAGTCTCACAGACATAAGGATGTCCACCTCAGGAGCATTTATTTTGTATGAAAGTAATCTATAGCAGCAGAGATCTGAAGATTGTGATTTATGCTTTCTGCGGGACTACATTTACTGAGATGCTTTTTGTATTACGTTGCATGTGCTTATCTTATTGCAAGTTATTTTTATTCTTGTATTTTCTCCTCAAATACTGTGGTCCCGATCAGACAGGTTTTTAGATCTGCGCCAGGCACGAGTGCCTGGTGGATTTAAAAGTCATGACCAGAAAGCAACATCTGGGGAAAGTGCCTGTTCCGTGAGCATCCTGTTTTGCCATGCTTCGGAGCTGTACTTAAAAGATACTAGTTAAAATATGGAGTTTTTCCTTCCCGACAGGCCAATTGTGGACTTTCCCCCATCTAATCATTCCAGCACGCAATCCTCCGGTCAGGATGGTCTGATGTCAGACCATCCCGAGCGGGCGCTGTTTTAAAAAATTCTTAGCAATATGCGCATAAACATGTAAACACGCGACAGCCTCAGAGCTCCGCTCAAATGTTCTGGACAATTTAATGTTTCTAAATGGACTGTGGATTTTATGCACTGCATTAACTAAAAAGGTACCTACAGAGAGGTACCACTGGTGGTGCTTTAATCATTCAACTCCACGCATGCATGGAAAACAAGTACGCATTGAGGCGCGGATATGCATGCGCAAATAGAATTTTTTTAAAAAACCCAACCACATGGCTCCTTCAGGTGGATGCCGTCTAGACAATCCATTGCAGACTATGCACGTGGTAAGGGGAGCTGTCTGGTCATGAAATGCCAGATTAAAAAGATCGGGATCAAAATAGAGTCAGACCAATTGCGGTATTAGCTGACCGTCTGAATGCACCCTTAGACTTGCCATTAAGTTATTCATCATCAAGAGCACATATTGTCTTGAAGAAGCACAAGAACAAAAGGTATTTATTTGGCTCTGAAAAAGCAACATTTTAATACAGTCAGAGCTTCCTTTACTCCAGATAGTTAGGAAAGCTGCCTTCCATTTATTTTAATTCAGACAAACCCAGCAGGTATTGGCATGAACTGTTGCCAAGAGACATATCAAGGCCACAAATCACTGGATTCCCCCTCTCCTGTTTTTTCTGCTCTTCCTTTATGTGGGGAAAATATATTGCATCTTCTAGCTAGACTGTAAGAGGTTATGTGGCAGCTGCAGTGCAAAAAATGTAAGATTGGTATTTAAGGCTGTTCCATGACACTAAAGGTAGACAAAAGGAACCTACATTTTTATTTTTTATGGGAATGAGAACCTTGCACTTCAAAAGATGGAATTGTGAGAGAGCTATCAAAAATACACACTTGGTTTGCCTGGCCCAGTCACCCATAAATGCTAACTGATTTTACTCACATCAAGTACCCTGAGAAACACAGGAACATGGAGGCAGTTCTGTAACTTTTCTTGGCGTCAAACAGTTTTTACTGCTGACATTCACAGATAAAATATATTTTTATCCTAAACATTGTGGACTTTTTGATCAACAATATGCTTTAGCGCACATTTGGAAGTTCTTTGAAATTTTGTTTGTTATCTGCCTTTCTCACTGGGTCTGGTAGATTACACTGTTACCCAAAGATGCAGTCTCCTAATTAATGCGGGGAATTAGCTTTAATGAGACAGAGCAAGAAGGAGTAACTGAGATCCTCCACCAATATTTATGGGGATTTTCCCTTAAGAGAACTCTCAAAATAAACCTGGCATATTTTCAGCCAGTAAAGTTTTATTAAAGCAAAAGAAAAATAAAAGGGCAAAACATGTATACACAGAGAGAGAAAATTCCCACAAGGCTATCTAAGAGGAAATCAGGGAGGAGAGGGGAAAAGCAATTTTGTGGAATGCTATAGTTACCAGTCATGAAGATAGAGATCCATGGAGGTAGCAGCAAAACTACCAGTGTTTCACAGAGGGAAGAAGAGAAGGGCCAAAGAGATTTGGGGGTGTATATATGGGTCCAAGAACACACATACACAGCAATAGTGACTACGAACTCTTGATATAAGGCAAAATGCTCCCTCGGGCAAGCTGATGTCATAGCTCCCAAATACCAATAACTTGATGGGTGGTTTTGGAGGTGAACAATTATTTGGCAGAAGCTGGAAGGGGTTTTTTTTTTTTAGGTAGACTATAGGTGTAAATGGTGCTTGATGACCCTGCAAGTACCAGATGGGAAAGGCTACCAGTTTTGGTGAATAATGTTAAGGGTGCAGTCTCACGCACCAGATAAAATGGGGGGGGGGAGCGAGGCTATTTCCTCCAGAAAAAATTTGGTCAGCAGTTGCATGACCACACTTCCCTTCAAAGCTGCAGGTGCAGTCCATCAGTGTGTGATCAGATGCAACTGTGGGTGACTTGTTTTTGTGTGTGTGCCATTTCCCCCCCATGTGCTTAAACAAGGAATCGATGAATCGCACCTCTGCACTGAGGACTTCCTATGGTGTTTGTGATGATGTGCATACTGTGAAAGGGGGGGGAAACAATAGCATGGAGTCGGGATGGCCCAGTCAGATCATCCTGATGGCATGAGAACATGTTGGAGCAATCAGACACGGGAAAGTCAGTCCATGGCCCATCGCAACCTATTTACTACCGGATTTTCCCCGGTGTCTTTTAACTCTGCTTCTGCTGCAGAGCAGAATGGGTTGCCGATGGCTGCGGGGTGCTTCCCAGATGTTGTTGTGTGATTGCACCCTTTAAATCCGCCCAGGATTTGCACCTATGTTGGGTCTAATTGTGCATATGATTGCACCCTAAGTGTTGCTTAATTAGGGTAGACGGGTAAGAGGAAGTGAGGCTGGGTGTTGACCAATGTTCCCTCTAAGCTGTGGAGTCTTGTGAGCAAAAATTCTGCTTTGTGAGCTACTGACATTAAAGTTGTGAGTGAACAATTTGGCTACTGCATAAATTAGTTTGCTCTGGAGCTATCCTTCCTGAGCTTAGACAAAAATCTGTGAGCTGGAGGCTAAAAAACTGTGAGCTAGCTCACACTAACTCAGCTTAGAGGGAACACTGGTGTTGACAAGATTAATTGATAGGTTCTTGGGAGATCCACGGTCCTAAGTTATGCATCTCTCTGTGGTGGAGAAGAGGTCAGCCAGCCACTCTTACTCAAATTTCTAAACTACATGTCCAGGTTTGTCTCTGGCTGGAATCCATTTTGTGTCATTTTGGTCCAGGCAGTGTATTACACTTATGATATTTGAGATGATATTACAGGAGGGGTGTTTTTGGCTTTCTAGCTATAAACTGCCCCTCAGCAAGAGGAGGGGTCTGACTGCTAACAACACAGAACAAGTCAATACAACCAACAGGTTGAGACATTCAACAGTCACTTAATTAACATAAGAAGAGGCCAATGATCCATCTAGTCCAGCATCCTGTCTCATACAGTGGCCAACCAGTTCCTTTGGATGGCCAACAACAAGGCAGAGGTCAAAGCCTTCCTCTGATGTTGCCTCCTGGCTCTGGGATTCAGAGGATTGGTGCCTCTGAATGTGAAGGTTCCCCTCAGTCACCATGACTAGTAGCCACTGATGGACCTGTCCTCAATGAATCTACCTAATCCCCTTTTAAAGCTGTTTATTCCTGTGGCCGTCATTTCATCCTCTGGCAGCAAATTCCACATTTTAATCACTCTCTGTGTAAAGTAGTATTTCCTTCTGTCCATACTGAACCTACTGCTCATCAGTTTCATTGGATGCCCACGAGTTCTAGTAGTTTGGGAAAGAGAGAAAAATTTATCTTTGTCAACTCTCTCCACTTCATGCATATTATTATGAATCTCCATCATGTCCCCTCCTTAGTCATTTCACCAATATGAAAACTTTATGTGGCTTAATCAGAGGGAATACCGCCTTCCAATATTTTAGTCAACCCCTGTAGAATCCTGCATCCTCACTACTTGATGATCCATTCCTGTTTTATCTTCTAGCCAATTAAGTCTACAAAGAACAATAGCTATCACTGTACTACTGAATATCACACACTGAGCTTTCTGTACTCACAGGTTTTCCTCCTGACTAGGGGGCAGTCCTTCAGGATTCTTCCTATTTAGCACAGAGAACCTATCCAGCATCAGAGGACATGGCTACTGACAGAAGTAACAATCTGGGCTTTTCTCATTCTTCCCTCACAGTTCTTATTACTAAAATAGTAACTATTCTACTCACTAAAATATTGAATAACATAATAGAAGAAGCAAATCTCCTCTGACACATACCACTCTTTCATCCATGCACAGTTTTCTTTTGTTCAATTAATGAGATCTTTTTAAGTTTAGAAAATGAGACACTAATTTTGAAGCTAAAGCAGTCCTAATATAATCTATTCTGTCCTCAAATGTCAAAGAACTTGTTCTAAAGCCTGTCCCATTTCACTAGTTTTGAACCATTCCAGGGGGCTTTTGTTGTTTTTTAGCTGATAACCAGAAAACTATTAGTGGCTCACAAATGTCAAGGCTCTAAGATGGAATAATTATTCCAGAGGTGGAAAAGAAATAAAGATACTGCAGAAGAACAAAAAGATATGAAATGAGTTCTTGTTTTGCTCCTGATGGAGAGGAAAGAGAATATCTTTCCTAGTGGTCTATCAAATGATTACAATTGAACCCACTGTTTGGAACTGACAGATCTAAAGCACAAAGCCCTGCTGTGCATTTTGTAATATATATTTTATCTTTCAAAGTCATCTCTGATTTCACAACACTAGCAGGGGTTGCTCACACAGTAATTGAAGCTTTTGTATTTTAAAAGCCGTTTGGGTAATATTTCCAAGATTTCTAACTTCCAGTAAAGATATATTTTTCCTTCTAGGAATTACACTCATTTTGGTCAATTATCTCAGTTGAGTTATACTTGGTTAAGAAGAAACAGTGTCCAAAAAAAAAAAAAAAGCCTACTAACAATGCTCCATCTAAGCTGTGGAGTCTTGTGACCAAAAAAATCTACTTTGTGAGCTACTGGCATTAAAGTTGTGAGCAAGTGATTTGGCTACTGCATAAATTAGTTTGCTCTGGAGCCATCCTTCCTGAGCTAAGACAAAAATGTGTGAGCTGGAGGCTAAAAAACTGAGCTAGCTCACACTAACTCACCCTAAAGGGAACACTGCCCACAAAGGCTAAACAGTTCTATACCTTCACAAACAACCCAATTCTTGATTCAGTAAAGGTTCTATGTCTTTACTATTTTAAAAGCTGTACTAATTGAGCAGCTGTCAGGCCTACTGTCCTATGTAAAGTACAGTTAATTTATGCTTCTCTGTACACCTGTCCCTTGTTTATCTTCAATATGAACCAAATAAAACTGAAATCTGAGTAGCTTTCAAACTCCAAAATTGGTCTCTGCAATATTTATTTATTTGATTGATTGATTTATACCCCTCCATCCCTGTTAAAACATTACATAAATCATTACATACTACCTAAGGGACCACCTTTCCCCACATGTTCCACCAAGGGCACTTCAGTCGAGTAATCTAAATCTCCTGGATGTTCCAGGCCCCAGGACCACTAAACTTGCGATGACCAGGGCTAGGGCGTTTTCGGTGGCGGCTCCTATCTGGTGGAATGAGCTCCCAGAGGAGATCCGGGCTCTGCGGGACCTAGTACAGTTCCGCAGGGCCTGCAAGATGGAGCTCTTCCGCCAGGCTTTTGAATAGGAGCCACCACCATCACTGTTCCACCAATGCCCTATGATTTCCGCATATTGCCATCCTGATGTGGGCATCATTGGAGGGAACAGGACATCTTTTAGGGGACGGTAGGGCAGTTGGATATGCACTGCTGTAGTTGTCTAGCTATGTTACTGAGAACACCATCTTGCTCTTAAAAATCTTAACATCTGGAATCAAATAGAGGAGCACCAAAATTGTTTTAGGATGTTATTTAACTGTTCGTTAATTGTCTATGTGTAATTTAACATTTTATATTGTTTTATTGTTTTATCTGGCATTATGCCTTGTTAGCTGCCCTGAGCCTGCGGGGAGGGCGGGATAGAAATCTAAATAATAAATAAATAAATATCTCTTTGCTTACAATTTTACCATATTAAAGATGTGCATTGCAACTTTTCCCACTTCCAGTAAATGTTTGACATCCAGCTGGAATCATGGGACATAACCAGTAGTCTGACTAATTATAATATCATAAAAAATGATATTATAATATCTAGCTCTCTGTGCCACTGAGAGTAAACTTTTGCTCTTCCTTCTAAATGTTTCCTGTAAAAAATAACTGCATGAGCAATACTGTTGTGTAGCCTCAGGCTCTTTCATAAAGATGTTCCCAGCTCAAGGTTTTTTTTTAATCAACACACAAAAAGGATATATTGGTTGAAAGAAGGAGTGAAACCTTGATGTGCCAGCTGATGCCTACTATCAAATGCCAGCTTGTGTTGCTTGAGAAGGCTAGGGATATTTGGGAGGTGTAAAAGAGAAAGAAGTGGTGGGCATACAAGTCTGAGTGAGTAGATGCCAGCTAAGTTGTGCCATCAGCAGGTGGGTGATGGGACATGAGCTACAGCTGTGTTTGCTTTAGCTTTCATTTTATTTTGTATTTATTTTAAAAAACCCACTAGCAGTGATTTGGAATTTATTCAATGACATGCCCTGTGAATGATTAGCTCATTTCTCTCCTGCAGACAAGTTTGATGGGAAGATGTGAGCTAGATAGGAGGCAGGAGGCAGCGGCAGAGTACTGTTGTGCAGGCGCTTGTCACTGCTTCAGTAGTAATGCTGGATGGAGGGACATGTTACATGAAAACACTAACTGAGCTCTCTGTTTAATAGCAAAATCAGAGTATCACAGTGCTTAAAGAAACACCTCAGGCAGCACCACTGGGGGGATGTTAGAAAACACTATCAAAAGAATTACTACAGCAAGTGTATCTGCCTACTGAAGTGGGATTTGTTGCACGTACCAAACAAATTTTGTTCTTACTTACAGTAATGACTTGTTTTATTTTTTAACCAGTAAGAAATATCACCCAGTGAAGTGGAATCTTTATTAAATATCCACTCATTATAGGTGTAATCACGTGACCCTTTTAATTTCTTGGGAGCTGCAGTGGCTCAAGTGGTTAAGACGCTGAACTGCAGGCTGTGGAAGGTCGGTAGTTCAGCAGTTCAAGACCCGAGTGTGCCGCATGACGGAGTGAGCTCTCATCTCTAGTTCCAGCTCCTGCCAACCTAGCAGTTCAAAAGCAAGAAATTGCAAGTAGATAAATAGGTACCACTTCAGTGGGAAGGTAACAGCATTCCGTGTGCCTTGGTGTTTAGTCATGCCGGCCACATGACCATGGAAATGTCTTTGGACAGCGTTGGCTCTTCAGCTTTGAAACGGAGATGAGCATCGCAACCCTAGAGTCGGATTCGACTGGCTTTCGAGCAAGGGAAACCTTTACCTTTTACCTTTAATTTCTTGCAGAATATATTCTCCAACATACAGGAGGAGGAGGAGGAGAGTTGGTTTTATACCCTGCTTTTCACTACCCGAAGGAGTCTTTGAGTGGCTTACAATCCCTTCCTCTCCCCACAACTGTGAGGTGGGTGGGGCTAAGAGAGTTCTGAGAGAACTGTGACTACTCAATGTCATACAGCTAGCTTCATGTGGAGGAGTGGGGAATCAAGCCCAGTTCTCCAGATTCTATATACATAACACAGTAATGACGATCTCATAAACATCAAAATGAAAGACCAAATACACTTCGATAAAGTCTCCTTCAGTGGTCATGAAATATAAAACAACATAGAATAATGGATGATTACAAAAATGCAAGGAATGTATACTAAGCAAAGAGCCATGGTTGCTTTATATATGTTGAAACCTCATAAGCACTGTCAGTGCAGCAAATTGCCTCAACAGGGAAAAAACTCAAAGGCACCCAATGTACTGTCCTGTAAATAAGTTAAAACATGTTTCAATTAAGAATAATTAATATGTATATAATTAACCACACATGAAGAAGAGATGCTAAAAGGTAAGTTTGTATACAAACCAGTCCTAGCTACAAATAACATACAGTTGTATTCTTTTCCTTTCAAATAGCAAATATAACCAAAATGTTAGTACATAATGAGTAGATAACTGTTTGCCATTATATAATTATGTTATTATAATTATGTTCATGGCAGAGTGCATTTTTTAAAAGCGTAGAAGTGCTGTACAAACAGCTGAAGGACTGTGAAGGGTTAATTCTTCACAGAAACAGGCTGCTTCAAGCAATCTGATTGGTTAGCATCAGCTGAATGGGATGCTGAGGAGAATTCAGTCTGATTTCAGGCCTAGCTGAGAAGAGTTAGGTATTGATAGTTTCAGAATTCAGCCCTAACTGAGGGCAGTTTCACACAGACAGGAGAACTGGGGAAAGTTGGCAAGGACAACTAGATAGTTAGACAGAGACTCCCATTCAGGCAAAGGAAAGGGATAGATCAGTGGTGGTGAACCTATGGCACGGGTGCCAGAGGTGGCACTCAGAGCCCTCTCTGTGGGCATGCGTGCCATCGCCCCAGCCAGGCCCAGACCATCATTAAAGTGTCGAATTCTCTGCCAAATAATTTTAAGTAAATGAAAGCATTTGGGATTGCTTTCCTTACTTTCTTTGGATCATCTTAAGTTAATGTATGAGTTGTTTTTTCTAAAGTAAAACCTCAGTATTCAGGTTAAATTGCCGTGTTGGCACTTTGTGATAAATAAGTGGGTTTTGGGTCGCAGTTTAGGCACGCGGTCTCTAAAAGGTTCGCCATCACTGGGATAGATCTAGAGAGAGAAGAAAATTCCCTACCCATTCAAACAGGGAGTTAGCTCTGAAGAGTACAGAGATCCCTGGTCTGGTGTGGTTAGAAACTGCCTTTAGAAATCTTAAAAGTCAGTTAAAAGTTGAAGGTAAGTACTGGTGTTTCAAGAGAAGAGGTTGAGTAATGGAAAGAGTCCACCAGCCTTCTGGAAACCAAAAGAGTTAGAGAATATTCATAGAAAGTATACTACAGTGTTTGGGGGAAACACTGGAACAAATGCCTCTCACAACATAAAGATTTAAGTCACTGGGAAAAGCTTAAGAGACTCATTAACCTGAAACATAAGAACTAAAGTCTGTGCATGTACTGGTTTTACCTCAGAAATTTCAACCACTGATTTCACCTGATCTTTCCCTTCTATGTTAAATAAAATATTCTGTTATTTTTGAATTTCAAAATGCCTCAAATTCCATTTAAGTTGTTTAAGTTAAAACAGGCTCCTGATCCTTTCCTCAGGTTCCCAGGCTGAGCCAACAGCCAAAATATCATACTTCGACAAGGTGGAGCAGTCAGAGATGTTCAGCAAACAATGTTATTTTCATATTATAGTAATGGAGTATACTCCTTTAACTGATGTGATTGTGTGGTTATCTACAGTTACCACAGGTGTTTTCATTAAGGTCATTGAGAGTCTTTTATCTACTCACTGTATTTGGTTTCAATTTTTGTTGCAGTTGTTCCCTTTTTGTCCAACCATAAACAAAGGCCAAGTTCAGACTGGCAGTTTGAAGCGGGAGGGAGTCGTGGCAAAAAAGAGCCAGAACAAACTGTTCTGGGTTTTCCCATTCACACTGCAGCGACTGATACGGGAGCATACCAAGAGGAGGCGCAAGGGAGCATTCACACTGTTGTCTCAGAGGCACGGCTTTCTTTTTGGTAATCTGGAGATATGAGCTTATGCGCATAAGGAAAGTGTGGCTTTTGGCATTCACACTTTGTTGGTGCGGAATGGATGCGAGATAATCGCACTTTCCAAGGTTAGCTACCACTTTCATCAGGTATCTTTTAAACTCGGGAGCAAAGCGTTACGAGAGGGGTTGATTACGGGTGGGGAAGCCTGACAGATGTGCCTGTGTGAATGGCCCCTTTAATCTGGTTGTGGAACAATTCTGAAATGTGCCTATATCGAGGCAAACTGCCAATCTGAACTTGGCCAAAATGTAGCATTGCACTAAATTTAAGACAGGCAACTCAGTCACACTTTTCACAACCTTGTCTTGTTCAGATTCAGTCCTGGCTGAGAAAGAGCAAAATGGAAAAAAAAAATCTCACTATAGATTATAAACCCTTCCCCATGGCAATGGAGGGAAAAAATCTGGAAGAAAAAGCAAATAAGCAACTTGCATTCTGGACATTTATTGTATCCAAAATAATAATTCCCAAATGGAAAGACCAAATGCCATTTATCAAGAGCTATGCTGCACTTAAAATCTTTCTGTGGCATCCTGAGCCTATGAATCGGCTCAAGCTTCAGTGGTTCAGCAACTGACCACTACCATAGTTCCCTCTAAGATGCACTAGGGGGTGCTGGCATACAAATTTTTAACAGGCAGCACAGGGATTTCTGGTTCTGCTCACAAGACATTTTCCCCCTCCACTGGAAAGAATGGAGGATGGGGGCATCTCCTTCTGGGGTCCATAGAATTGGACCCCCGATCCAATTTTTTTGAAACTTGTGGGGGAGGGAGATTGAGGAGAGGCACCAGCAGCTATGTTGCAAATTTGGTGTCTCTACCTAAAAAACAACCCTCCCCAGAGCCCCAGATACCCCCAGATCGATTCTCCATTATAGCCTATGGAGCCCTTTGACTATAATGATCGCTATAGGCTACAATGGTGCCATAAGAAATTATTTTTGGACACCCCTATTATGCTTTTCAGTATGATTGTAAGCTTCCTTGAGTCACAGGAAAAAGTGAGATATAAATATTTGAATAAATAAGTAGTTTGGGCAGATTGATAACATTTAAGCAACTTAAATAAATAAAAGAACTAAAAGATAAGATTCTGGAAATAGCGGAATTAGATAGACTGAACATGGAATTAAAACAGAAACTGGAAGAAAAATTCTGGGAAAAATGGGAACCAATTTATAACTGTCTGAAGATAAGGAAGATCAGTATAGATGATAGTTAAGCTAGTCTGACTAGGGAAAGAGATAAAGGCTTAAGAACATTGTTTAACTTAAAACTGATACGGGGGGAAATTGTTATGTGATAGATAAAATTTATGATGTGATGGAAACTATATATTGTTTCGATACAGTGTACTGAAGATTGTTAAGTGGTGTGACATTGTAAAAAACGAATAAATAGATTTTTTTAAAAAAACAACAACAACAAACATTTAAGCAACTTCCTGTTTTTTGGGTTAGACAGGGTTCTGACAATGATTATTCCTCCTCTGTTATACTTTACCTGTAATGCTGGTTGTCATATTTCACTTAAAAAAACAAAGTAGACTGCAAGAGTTCCCCCTCCCCCCAGTGCTGGTATGCACAAGGGGATGGTCCAAGGCCTGGTCTACCAATGTTGTGGAAAAGGGAGGGTAGACCTGTTCTCTGGAGGGAACAATATTGTGGGAAGGTGAAATTTGACTTGATTCTGTTTTCTCTTATAATATTTAAATTATTTTAAAATATAATTTAAATATAATTTAAAATAATTTATTCTGAGATTTTATTTATTTATTTATTATTTAGATTTTTATCCCGCCCTCCCCGTAGGGGAAGGTTATGGAAGTAATCTTCTAAAAAAACTAATTTACACAATAGTCAAATGTAACCTCGCTCACAACTTTAATGCTACTAGCTTTTTTCACTCATGAGGTATAATTTCTGCTCACAACATTGTGGAGCTTAGAGGCAACACTGACCACCACAACTAAAGCTGGGAGAGAGCTAGTTGGTCCTGACAAGCTTTACAAAACAACATTAAATGTGTGATCAGGTGTCCTAGATATTCTCTATGAAGACATAAATAAGACAACAATTTTAATATGTAAATATGGGTTTCAGATTAAAAGACATCAGAAACATTTTTTGCAAATTCTGTATAATCATCAATGACAGTTTTAGGTCTGGGAGCTTAGGTACAGCTAAAATGTGCATAGCTACTTAAGATTTGTTGACATATTAATTATTTGGTAACAGGAGTTATCACTTGATAACCTAGCACTAGGAGCAAGTCACACAAAATTTGTATCAGTAGTTAGTTTTTAACACCAGCCTGCATTATATATGGATATGTGGAGGTCATCATCTGAGAGCTTCCCACAGGGTATGATCCACATTTCCCATACACAACCTTGGCAGTACAGGCATATATTCTGTGGAAGCCAACGAAGGTCCAAATCACTATTGGGCTCTAAAGTATTCCTCTAATACAATTTCCAAAACTGAATATAGGCAGTAAAGAGGAGGCACCTGAAAGCCACTGACAGACACAAGAGTATAGTTACAACTGGGGTCACCAGTAGAGGCTTTTCCTGGGAAGACAAATGGAGAATTGCTGTCCGGATATGTTTTGAGAGGCGTGAAAATCTAACATTTGTCAAGAAATCAGTTACTCATCCAACTTTTTGTCGTAGACACATCATATACAATTTGACTTGGCTATGAATGTAGGGTAACCCATTGGCCTTCTTTTTCCTTAGTCCTTGTCTGAGGAACTTTCTACACTAAGAACATGTAGGGATAATCAGTAAGAACATAAGAACATAAGAGACGCCAATGTTGGATCAGGCCAAAGGCCCATCCAGTCCAACACTCTGTGTCACACAGTGGCCAGAAATACCAGTGCCATCAGGAGGTCCACCAGTGGGGCCAGGACATTAGAAGCCCTCCCACTGTTGACCCCCCCCCAAGCACCAAGAAGACAGAGCATCACTTGCCCCAGAGCCCCTAGCTATACCTTGTGGCTAATAGCCACTGATGGACCTCTGCTCCATATGCTTATCTAATTCCCTTTTGAAGCCGTCCATGCTTGTAGCACCCACCACTTCCTGTGGCAGTGAATTCCATGTGTTAATCACTCTTTGGGTGAAGAAGTACTTCCTTTTATCCGTTCTAACCCGACCGCTCTGCAGTTTCATGGAGTGCCCACGAGTTCTTGTATTGTGAGAAAGGGAGAAAAGTACCTCTTTCTTTACCTGCTCTTTCCCATGCATAATCTTATAAACCTCGATCATGTCACCCCTCAGTCGTCTTTTCTCCAAGCTAAAGAGCCCTAAGCGCTTTAACCTTTCCTCATAGGGAAAGTGTTCCAACCCTTTTATCATTCGAGTTGCCCTTTTCTGCACTTTTTCCAAAGCTATAATATCCTTTTTAAGGTGTGGTGCCCAGAACTGCACACAGTATTCCAAATGAGGTCTCACCATTGATTTATATAGGGGCATTATTATATTGGCTGATCTGTTTTCAATACCCTTCCTAATAATCCCCAGCATAGCATTGGCCTTCTTTATTGCAGTCACACACTGTCTCGACATTTTCAGTGAGTTATCCACTACAACTCCAAGATCTCTCTCTTGCTCAGTCTCTGCCAGTTCAGACCCCATCAATGTGTATTTATATTTAGGATTTTTGGCTCCAATGTGCATCACCTTGCACTTGGCCACATTGAACCCCATTTGCCATGTTGACGCCCACTCGCCCATCCTTGACAGATCCCCTTGGAGTGCCTCACAATCCTCACTGGTTTTCACCACCCTGAACAACTTTGTATCATCCGCAAATTTAGCCACTTCACTGCTTACTCCCATCTCCAAATCATTAATGAACAAGTTAAAAAGCAGTGGACCAAGTACTGATCCCTGCGGTACCCCACTGCTTACCACCCTCCACTGAGAAAATTGCCCACCTACACTCACTCTCTGTTTTCTATGAACTAGCCAGTTTTTGATCCATAAAAGGACTTGTCCTTCTATCCCATGATTTTTGAGCTTACTTAGGAGCCTTTGATGAGGAACTTTATCAAAAGCTTTCTGGAAGTCAAGGTAAATAATATCTATTGGATCCCCCTTGTCCACATGTTTGTTCACCCCCTCAAAGAACACTAACAGGTTAGTGAGACAAGATCTTCCCTTACAGAAACCGTGCTGAGTCTGCCTCAATAGGTTTTGTTCATCTATGTGCCTACTAATTCTTTCCTTAATAATGGTTTCCACCAATTTACCCGGTATCGACGTCAGACTGACTGGCCTGTAATTTCCCGGATCTCCTCTGGAACCCTTTTTAAAGATGGGAGTGACATTAGCTACCTTCCAATCCTCAGGAATGGAGGCAGATTTTAAGGAAAGATTACATATCTTTGTCAGGAGATCTACAAGTTCACATTTGAGTTCTTTCAGAACTCTCGGATGTATGCCATCTGGGCCTGGTGATTTTTCAGTTTTTAAGTTGTCTATCAGTTTTAGGACCTCCTCTCTCATCACCTCAATCTGACTCAGGTCTTCCAACACCCCTCCTGAAATCAGTGGTTCTGGAGTGGGCAAGCACTTCTCATCTTCCACAGTGAAGACGGAGGCAAAAAATGCATTTAGCTTCTCAGCCATTTCCCTATCATCCTTCAATACTCCTTTTACCCCTTGGTCGTCCAAGGGCCCCACTGCCTCCCTGGCTGGTTTCCTGTTTCTAATGTATTTGAAGAAAGTTTTATTGTTGGTTTTTACGTTTTTTGCTATATGCTCCTCATATTCCCTTTTTGCCTGCCTGACCTCAGACTTGCATTTTATTTGCCATAGCCTGTGTTCCGTTTTATCAGCCTCACTGTGACTAGCTTTCCACTGCTTAAAGGAATTCTTTTTACTTTTTACAGCCTCCATTACTCTGTTTGTTAACCATGCAGGCTTTTTCCTATACCTGTTTGTGCCTTTCCTAACCTGCGGAATATATATTTTTTGAGCTTCTAGGATCGTAGTTTTAAATAGATCCCAAGCTTCCCCAATTGTTTTGACCCTTTCTACTTTTCCTTTCAGTTTCCTCCCCACGTGTCCCCTCATATCAGAGAAATTACCCCTTTTAAAGTTAAAAATGGTTGTGTGAGTCTTTTTGGCCAATTCTCTATTTGTACAAATGATGAACTCAACAACATTATGATCACTGTTTCCAAGTGGTGCAATCACTTTTACATCTCTCACCAGGTCTTGAGTGTTACTTAGGACCAAATCAAGGATCGCCTCTCCCCTGGTAGGTTCCGTGACCATCTGCTCCATAGCACAGTCATTTAGAGTGTCTAGAAACTCAATCTCTTTTTCCCGGCTAGAACACATATTGACCCAATCAATGTGTGGGTAGTTAAAATCACCTATTATTACACAGTGTTTTTGTCTAGTTGCTATCTTTAAGGCATTCATCATTTTATAATCCTCCTCTATCTTTTGATCTGGTGGGCGATAACAAACTCCCAGTGTTAAGTTTCCTTTTGGCCCCCCTATTTCAACCCATAGAACTTCCAGAAGCGAATCCAATTCATTTAGCCTCTCAATCTTTCTAGACTTTATACCCTCTCTGACATACAGAGCTACCCCACCTCCAACCCTTCCCCCCCTATCCTTCCGATATAATATATAACCGGGAATCACTGTGTCCCACTGATTTTCCTCATCCCACCAAGTTTCAGAAATACCCACAATGTCTATTTTTCCCTCCGACACCAAGCACTCCAACTCCCCGATTTTACCTCGGACACTTCTAGTAATGTTTTGATGGTACTGTAGACCCAGACTCATAAATAGCACACATTGGGGACCAAAAAGTACAACATAAACTTTGTTGGTCTTAAAGGTACCACTGGGCTCAAGTTTTGTTCTTACGTAATTATAAGAAGAAGATTTTGGATTTATACCCCACCCTTCACTCGGAGTCTTAGAACAGCTTACAAACTCCTTTCCCTTTCCCTTCCCACAACAGACACCCTGTATGGTGGGCGGGGCTGAGAAAGTTCTTACCAGAACTGTCCTTGAAAGAAAAGCTCTGACAGAACTATGGCTTGCCCAAGGTCATCCAGCAGCTGCAAGTGGAGCAGTGGGGAATCAAACCCGGTTCTCCCAGATTAGAGTCCACACACTTAACCACTGCACCAAACTAGCTAAATTACTATATTGATTGACATTTTCTTTACAGTGTGTAACACAACTCTCTGTGTCTTGATTAACACTATTCTAGAACTGTTGGGCTCTCTTTTCCAGGCAAATAAGTATGGATGGGCCTGGTGGTGGATAGAACATTCCTAGGAACTCTCTGCCCAGGCCCCTCAAAACCTTGAACTGGTCCTGATTGATAATGGCTATCTGAAGTAAATGGGGACATTCCTGTGTAATTTTATTGATTACCCTAGTCCATCATTAGAATTGCTCAACTAGGAAGAATCAAATGCTTGAGCAGAACCAACAAGGCTTTTAGTTGAGGGCAGCAATGGGAGACTGGCACACTCTCTCTTTTTTCTTCTATTGCCCCACCTACCATTCCCTGCCCTGCTGTGTAGGGACAGTTGTGTGACCGGCAATGGAGGTTTACATTGCCATCATGATAGGTTTTAGTTTCTGTTACTATTAGTAATTTTAATTATATATCAATTGTATTTTTAAATGTCTAAAACATCAATCACCCAGAGCCTTCTCTGCAGGAGTTTAATAAATAAATAAACAAACGAACAGGGGAAATGCTGTTTATGACAGTTCATGGTTTGTAGTGTGCCCAGTTTGTGAGTGATGAACCTTCATGATTTTTTTTGGTTCTAAACAAACTGGTTTGGTTTGTGAGGTTCATGATGTGGTAGAATGACCTCCCAGCAAGCTAGAGACACTAATCTTGCAGGGGATCTCTGGTTGACTCTCCTCTACCTGCACATCAGATTTAGTGAGGATTTGATTTATGAGATCTGGGTTACAGCCTCACAAATAAGGTGTCCCCATCCTCCATTGTTTCCAATGGAGAAAAATACAGCAAAAAACTCAAAGGACAATAGAGGCCCAGTAGGACAGAATCAAATTCCCAGAGAATCTCTGCAGTAGAAACTGAAGGTGGGAGGCATTGTTTGCAAACCTAGCAGAACCAGTGCAATGTGCTCAGCAGAGCCAGTGCCACTGTGGCAGTGCAAACCCAACAGGTCAAGCCAGAGAATCTCTGCAGTAGAAACTGGTGGGGGGCATTTTTGCAAGCCCAGCAGAACCAGTGCAATGTAAAGTGCCCAGCAATACCAGTGTAATCACAGAATACCCAGCAGAACCCAGTGCCACTGGCATTGCCAGCATGGGGTAGTGGTTAAGAGTAGTGTGCTCCACATGAAGCCAGCTGGGTGACCTTGGGTCAGTCACAGTTCTCTCAGAGCTCTCTCAGCCCCACCTACCCCACAGGGCATCTGTTGTGGGGAGAGGAAGGGAAACGCAATTGTAAGCTGCTTTTAGACTCCTTAAGGTAGAGAAAAGTGGGGTATGAAACCAACTGTTCTTCTTCTGACTGAAAGCACAGAGCCTTTTGCAAGCTTTGCAAAGGAACACCAGCAAAGGGGGGGACCTCTTGAAACTGACAAGAAGTTTGGTAAACATTTTGACTGAGTGGAGACAGTCTGTTTGGAAATGTATCCATTCACAAACCTCACGAACTGGCCACAAACTGCTTGAAAGTTCGTGGAAAGTTTGTGCCGGTTAACCTGACACGAACTTCAGTTTGTGAACCAAGAACCAGCCATAATTCATGATGAACTTTAGTTTGTGAGGTGTTTCATACCCATTCCTACTTGCAGTACAATCCTAAACAGAGCTATCCTCTTCAAAGCCCACTGAAGTCAGTGGGTGGGTGTAACTCTGCTGAGGACTGCACTGTTTTAGAATGTTCAGGTCACTACTGAAAACAAATACAGACCAGTGAATGTAAGTGCTTCAACATATGGTAGTGATGAAAGATTTCTTACTCCCTGTTCAGCAAAAAATAAAATAAAATGGAAAGGCCTCAAGGGAATTCCTAGTAGAAAGAATAACTTATGGTGTAAAGCGTGGAAGATAAGAAAGATAACCCTCACTCTTCTCTCTCATCAATCAGCTCTCATGACCAAGATTGTAACATGAATGGGAAATGGCATGAGCTTAACCTATGCTCAATGAAATCTTTCAGATGTAATCTTGTATTTTGTTTTCACTGCTAAAATACATGCAGTACTTCCAGCATCTTCAAATAAGGATTGTTCAAAGTGCAATCCCACACAGAGACATTTACTGATTATTTTTCAAACTACAATTTTTCACAGCTTTGGATAAACCCAATGCCATTTCCTTATACAAAACTGCTGATTTATCTTTGTGTGCTTTTCTGTTCTAAAGCCCAAATACCTATAATCTAAAAAACATTTTAAATTGCATTGCTGTGCCCTAATAACACAAGTATAAGTCAGTTTTGGTATTCCCACAATCCCTTGTAACTTTGTTTTACACTACTATTATGCCATAATATTCCAGCTTCATTATTACTTTTTATACTGCAGCAGAGGCCCATATATTCATTTAGCCAAATGGAACAGCTCATATCCCTATAGCCTTTGGCTGTCCTGGATGTATATAACCTATTCATTAATGCAACATTTTTGATAGTTCATTATCATTTCACCTGAATATCAGTCATCTCAGGTGCAAAAATAAATGTTAAAGAACCTCAAAAGGACCTAGTACAAAAGGAAAGCTTTAGGGTATAATTTCTTACTGGTTGCTAGTGCTGGATTAAATGACATAAATGATTGATTATCCTCTAATATCTATTTGTCTCAGAAGATTGGTATCTTTTATTCATAATAAAACTAACATGCATCATTTATGAGGCAGTAAAAAGTCTCCCCTTCCCACCACACATTTTTGGCTCAAAATTATCTCTTTCTTTCCAGGAACATGAGCACTTTTGTGATCCCAATCCAGGCATTCACTGGTTGTAAAATCTCAATTTTTTCAGTGGGTGGATCACTTATTGGAAAGTGATCTCATATGAAAATGGGACCTCACACCCAAATTTGATACACAGGAAAGGTACTAGGTAACTAGCTCTCTTTCTCTGAAGGGAGGTGGTAAAGAACTCAATTTTTGCACCTCTGTACTTTCAAGGAAAACAATTCCTCATGTGGAAACTGAGATCCAATATGGTAGTATCCCTGGGAGAAAAAAAAAACTTCTTTGTTAATTTTGACAAGTCCTTTGATGATGGTGGAATTCGTCAGATACAAGTTGGACCATTACAACATTACAAGGATATATTTTTAGCTATTGTTTCAATTATCTATTCATATCTTGTAAAGGGAAATGCATATTCAGGAAAATATTCAGTTCCTAAAGGTAAAGGTTCCCTTGCTCGAAAGCCAGTCGAATCCGACTCTAGGGTTGCGGTGCTCATCTCCGTTTCAAAGCTGAAGAGCCAGCGCTGTCCAAAGACATTTCCGTGGTCATGTGGCCGGCATGACTAAACACCAAGGTGCACGGAACGCTGTTACCTTCCTAGAAACAGGTGTAAGGCAAAGAAAAAATGGTATTATAAAGCCTTTGTTCTGCTAGATTTGATATTCAGAATCAAAATCAAAACACACAATGGATTGTGGTTCATTTGGGGAAGGAGGGATTTGGAAGTATAATTAAATCTAGTGTGAACCCCCATGCTCTCCTTTCAATTGTATTCTATTGTAAAAGCTTTTATTTTATAATTTTTTTCATTATGTAGAACAATGTGGGAGACACCTACTGGCGAAGAGCTGGCAGCTTTTTCTGCCTAAAATTGTTCTGTCTAGCTCACAAGCATCAAGGAACAAGAAGCAAAGCACTTAGCTTCCATGTTTTTCATAAACATTGTCCGTGGAATCATGAATTTCAAAACTGCAGTTGTAGTAATGGCTGGGAAATGAGGAGTAGAGAAAGAAGGTGGCATTTGATGGAGTATGTGATGCTGACTGAACAGAAAATGATGATGTTCTATCTACTTTTCTCTTCTTCCTGCATGCTGGAAACAGTTACTAAAATCTGTTTTTTGACTAGTCAAGTGGAAGTTAAGAAACATTGAACCTTAGGCATGCTACTTTGAACATGCTAATACATTTTAGCATACACTTTATACTTACAGCTCAAATTCAGCCAGCTCTTTTTCTCTTTCTGGTTATAATATTGTCATTGTTGCTAGACTCAACCAAGGACTCCACCAAGGCAGAGTCTCAAGACATACGAGAAAGGCATTGAACGATTGGGGGGAGAATCACACTGATATTTCTACACAGATTTGGAGTAACTTGAAGATCTAGAAGTAAATTTAACTGTTGACATTCCAGGAGTGGGAGACCACACCTCCCTAACCTAAGACCTTTCCCCCCTTTTTCTCTCAAGTCACAGATAACCTACAGCGACCCTGTAGGGTTTTCAAGTCAAGAGACATTCAGAGGTGGTTTGCCATTGCCTGCCTCTGAGTTGCAACCCTGGTATTCCTTGGTGGCCTCCCATCCATATATTTGGAAGGGCCATCCCTGCTGACCTTCCAAGATCTGGATAAGCAAATGTTCTCTATTTCATTTTTATTAAAAAAAAATTAATATTTTTGTCATTGCCTCCAGTCTTTCAATCTGTACTTTCTGCTGCTGGGTTTTTAGATTCATTTGTATTATGAATACCTGTTGTGCAGCTTTAATATACAATGTATATGTAAACATGGAGTTGTTAATAATGGTATTTCTATAATAAACACTAAATCGTCGACAAACGCTTGTAACTTATATTCTTCATCTTTAATTTTCAGACCTCTGATCTTTCCATTCTGTCTTATATTATCATTTAAAGTTTCTAATATAAAAATAAATAGTAGCAGTAAGAGTCGGCATCCTTGTCTAGTACCTTTTTGAATCTCGATTTTTCCTGTCACTTCACCATTCACTAGAATACTTGCCTGTTGATTTTTATATATTGCTGAAATCATGTTTAGAAAATTATTTCCACAGTCCCACAGCTCTAATTTTATTTTTAAGAAATCATAGGAGACATTGTCAAAAGCTTTTTCTGCATCCAAAAAAATTAGTACCAGGGCTATTTTTGGGCAGGAACGGAATTCTGGCTGGCTCCCAACTTGGCCACGGCCAGCAGGAACCCATTAGCATAATAGGCCACACCCAACAGCAGAAACCCATTAGGATTGGCTACATTAGGGGTGTGTGGCCTAACATGCAAAGGAGTTCCTGCTACAAAAAAAGGGCCTGGGTTTTGACAACAAACAAGGTAAACAGAATAACAAGCAAAAGTTGGGTGTGGCTGGATAACCACACTTCTGGTAACATGTGGGTGCAGCCTAATTTGCTAGTATCCTCAATAATAACACAAGCCCCAACCTGCAAAGAAGGAGGCTTAAAAAACGGAGAGAGGGAGGAGTGCCTCTCTCAATCCTTTTCAGGTGTATAGCACAATACAACTTAATCTTAAAGAGATATACACCACATCTCCCTTTCATAGTTAAAATAACAATGATGATTACATTGATAGTAACCAGGGCTCTAGTCGGGGGGGAGCTCTCAGGTACGGAGCTCCGGAAGAGAACCTCTAGGGGGCGGGGCGGTCACGTGGTGAAGCCCCGCCCCCTTCTTTACCCCGCCCTCTGCTTCGATCCTCATTCCGTTTGGGAATGAGGATGAAGCAGGAGGGTAAGTAGCCGGGCCTTCTGACACACTTCCGGTGATGTCAGGGGGCGTGGCATATGCAAATAAGTTATGCTAATGAGTTATGCTAATGAGCTCCGGCACCTCTTTTTCTACAACAATATATATATTTAAAACAATAATACTGAATAAACAAGGTCACGGACCTGAGCTGTGCTGTACTGGTGTGTATTGGTTGTCGGTCTCCTCGTAGCTAGAAGAGTTACACCGCTCTCTACTGAAAGACATTACATGGTGTCAGAAGAATGGAATTTG
>NW_015172572.1:304890-308751 GCF_001447785.1 Gekko japonicus
AAGCTGCTTACAGAAAATGACAACAAGCTCGAGGCAGCTGTATCAGGTTACAACGGTGGCGGGAATGCAGGAGGAAGAAACTTCAGTGCAAGCCCTGGGACAGAAAAGATCACAATCTAGAGCCAGACAAGACAAAGCTCAAGCAAAAGACTGTCTGCAGTGCGGTGGCATACATGGGGCACAAAAATGCCCAGCATTTGGGAAAGTTTGTTTCAGATGTTTGAAGAAAAACCACTTTGCCAAAGTCTGCAGGGGAACGTCTGTAAGTGGAAGGCGTGGCAGTGAGCAACAGAGACAGGCTGTTTATGATGTACAGAGTTTGTTTGTAGGCATGTTATGCCAAGAGACATTCAACATAGAGAGGGAGCAACCTGCAGGCTGGTATGCAGATGTAAATGTGGGAGGTCATCCAGTAAAATTTAAATTAGATACAGGGGCAGAAGCCAATGTACTACCTAGGCAAGTATTTGAATAGCTGCCGGGCAACAATGTACTTAGGCAGAGTCAAACGATCTTGGTTGCATATGGTGGGTCTAAGATAAAGCCTTTAGGCACAGTTGTGATGGAATGTAGTACAAGCAAAGGGATGTATGAATTGCTATTTCATGTAATAGATGGGTCAGCGATGCCTTTGCTTGGGAGGGCAGCCTGTGAAGTACTGGATCTTGTTCGTCGGGTAGATGTTGTGAAAAAAACTGAACCTTTAACATTAAATCACTTATTTACAATGTACCCAGGAGTGTTTGAAGGGCTTGGAGAATTTGAAGGGGTCCATCATATACATGTGGATAAATCTATTCCGCCAGTAATACATGGGTGTAGGAAGATCCCTATAATGATCTTTGATAGATTAAAAAATACATTAGCCCATATGGAAGAGGTTGGAGTAATAGCTAAGGTTGAAGGGCCAATGGAGTGGGTAAATAGTTTGGTCATCACAGAAAAAAAATGGAAATTTGCGGATTTGTTTAGATCCGCGTGATTTAAATAAAGCGGTACGGAGACAGCATTATAGCATTCCCACGATGGATGATATTCTTAGTAAGTTGGCAGGGATGAAGTATTTTACAATTGTGGATGAAAGGGATGGTTACTGGCAGGTAAAATTGGACAACTAGTCAGCAAATACCCCTTGGGGAAGGTACTGTTTTAATCGTTTACAGTTTGGCCTTAAGTCATCAAGTGAAGTCTTTCAGCAAAAGAACGAAGAGACTTTTGGCCATATCAAAGGCATATATATGATAGCGGATGATATGATAATAGCGGCTAAAACTTTAGAAGAGCATGATACAACTTAATCTTAAAGAGATATACACCACAAGGACAGATCTGCACGTTCTCCCTCCCCCCAAATAGCCAGCAATCCAAAACAGTCCAGTGGAGCCTGAGTGGTGGATGTTGCCTTCTGACACACTTCCGGTGATGTCAGGGGGTGCGGCATATGCAAATAAGTTGTGCTAATATGCTAATGAGCTCCTGCACCTCTTTTTCTACGAAATGACCCCTGATCCAGAATAACAACTATTCTACAGATGGCATAGATTAATTCCCCTGGAGAAAATAGCTGCTTTGGAGGGTGGAATCTATGGCATTATACCATGCTGAAGTATCTTCCCTCCCCAAATCTCACCCTCCCAAGGCTCCACCCTCAAACCTCCATGAATTTCCCAACTTGGAGCTGGCAACCCTAAAGGGGAACTAATCTCTGAAGTCAGGAGATCAGTTGTTATTCCAGGATAACTCCAGCCCCAACCTGGAGGTTGGCAACCAAATAAGGAGATATGAAAGCAGGGAAAAGGAAGAGGCTATGAGAGTTTTCAGAAAAGAGAAAGAAAATAGTTGGGGAGGGGAAAATAAGATGCCTCCCACAAGTCCTTTTACATTACTAATACTTCTTTCTTTGTTTAGTATATGATATTGACATAAACGATATGGGTTCATGCCATTGATCCTGGTGGTAGTAGTGATAGAAAGGGGAATGGATGCTAGGTAGGTCTTCCCTGGCTCTGAAATGGAGCCAAATGTCTCCTGGGTGCTCCTGGCATGGTTCTCTTATGTTATGGGATAGTAGTTCCAATATGGTTCCATGAAACTAATGGATTAGTACATGACACTAATTTTTTTTCCATAGAAAAATTCTAGATGTTGCTGCTGCATCCTGGAATGCCTATACACTTCATGTGCACCTCTGGCTTACCCATAAGTACTCAGTTTTTAAATAACTACTTTAATCCTCTTTTTTCTTCTCAGATTCTTCCATTAATCTCGGGTCCAGCATACATTTTCTGAAATTCAGCATGTAAAATTATTGAACACCAACTTCCATAAGGAATCTGCCTCAGTCAGTGTAATACTAGTATATTATAAAGTGACAAACAACTCAAATCCCAAAGGGTTGATTCTAAAGGAACATACAGATGTTAACACTTCTTCTCTGTCCACCAGGAGTATATGTATAATTTAAATCCACATACACACACTGCTAATATTTCATAGCATGCAACTCCCAGTTCAACAGAAATGAGCTCATAAAACTCCCACATTTCACCCTTCTAATAACATGATCTGTCAAAGCATAAGATCTCATTACCTTAACCATTGATTTGTCTCAGGTGTTGGCAAAAAAATGAATCTTTTATGAGTCTCAGCAAGGAAGATTTTTTAAAAAGTCTGCTTGGATTTTCAAAGTATTGATCAGTTTAAAAAATCTATGTGCAATAGCCCCATAATCAGGTGGAATGAACATCAACTCTCACTAGGTGATGAAAATGGTTTCCTCAACTTCATGTTTTTCCTGCAGATGAATCTATCTTAGGCTTGTTTACACCCACACGAGAGGTAAGGATCGAAATGCTCAAACCTCTACTAGGAGCTTACAGATGGGACCTCAAACACCAGCATAACTTAATGGTTTAAGAGAAGCTGTAGAATGCTGTATATTGCTGTGCTTTAAAATAATAGCTGCCAGGTTTGGTTTTTTTAATGGTAACCATCATGCCCTTTATGAGTGAAAACCTGCTGAATACCAATGTATTTGCACATGGTTCTGCTTAGAATCCACAGCCACAATAATAATTGCTGCTAAATAATACCAGTGATGGAGCAAAATCCCTTCAGCTTGATTTGCAATCAACTCAGTATTTATGAGTGTTATCAGCTGTCATTCTGAAAAAGTCTGTTTTCTGAAAGTCCTCATAATGCTGGTATATACATGCTAATCATACTGTCCCTGAAAACTGGAATTCACTTTCACCTGCCCTGCACCAGCCATAAATGGAGACCTACTAGAAGATTCAATGTCTTCTCTCCCCCAAGCAAACACACCAGAGAACAAGAGAGGCTTTTAGAGCTGGATGGGATGCAATAGTGATAGCAATAGTGATGACCACTATTTTGTTGGATACTCTGATGCATAGCTCACCACAATCAAGGACTGTTTAATTGAGAATTAACTTTTATGGCTGATGTGCATATATCTACAAAGCATAGTTGGGACTCATGAATTGCTGAATGCTATCCCCATATTCTAAGAATTTCATTCAACATTGTTAGATGGAGAAGAACTTCTTGGAGAAAGTGTGCTCAATTTGTAGTAGAAGTTAGCATTACAAGGTAGACACATTTATACATTGTATCAGTTAATTTACCAGTGTTGGTAACATCACTAAATAATATTGGTAGAAAAGAAGATACTGTTTAGGGATGTCAAAACTTTTTGTAATAATTTCAGATCCAGATTTGTGCTAAGGCACTGTTTTTGTTATCTTGATTTTTCAGAACTGTTGTTATCAGTTTGGGGTTTTTCCCCCAGATTTTTTTTTCAGAGGGTCCCAAAAATGTAGGATATTATTTATTTCATCC
>NW_015172572.1:308806-351782 GCF_001447785.1 Gekko japonicus
TGAAGGCTCCTGGCCACTATTATCAGAGGCAGCTCTGACCACTTCACATTAAGGAAACCATGAGTGGACTAGCAGGCTTCTGGACTCTTGTGAGGCTTGGCCTTGCAGTGGACATTTCATCCCCCCCCCAAGGGGCTTTTAAAAATCAACTGAATAGTGATATAGACATAAAACTGTAAATCAGTAAATTGCCAGGTTCTCTGAATTCCCAGGTTTTATTAAAAAAAAGAAGAAGTAATTGTTGTTACAGAAGGAACTAATTATCTCTCTTTTAAAATGAAAGCTTGAAACCTGGTGCACATATCATTATGATGCTATATCAATATAACACTGTTCGGGGGCTGAATTAAAAAGAAACACAACTGTGATGAAAGGGGAGGAAATGCAAACTGCAACAGGCAAGTTTCCTGGGAGTCCAAGAATCTGCCAGCCCACCCACTGCTTTCTAGTTTTCAGGTGGGGGGTGAGCTCTGTTGTCTCCTATGCCAGTAGAAGGGAGAAACTTCCAGCAGAGACAACGACAGCATGATAAGCCCCAGCCCAGTTTGGTCCTTTCCCTTTTAAAAATTAGAGGACCATGGGTGGAGGCCAGGTCTACCTGACCATCAGCTGTTAGTTAGTGTCTCTTTTCCAGAGGAAAGAAAGATGCCAACTAACAGCTGTTTCCAGGCCAGGTTCCTCTCTTTGTCTTCTCACTCCTGTGCTTCCTGGAAACACTCCTTAAATTCTGGGAGATATATTTTTGTTGCTCCTGAAATTCTGATGGCATTTTGCATCATTTCAGATGTCACCAAGCCAAGCCAAAACAGCTAGTTTTGTGTGTAAATTTGACTCAGGTACATCCACATGCCCTCTCCTACTGTAAAGGAGTATAGTGTCATTGAATGTGAAGCTCTGTGGTGTGTATAGTGCTTCTAACAGCTTATGTACATTTATAAACAAAGAATTTTGAAAGCATACAAAATCTAGTCCAATTCATCACACAATGTCTTCTGTAAGTGACTAGCAGCTGAACATATGAATTGACTAAGCTGGAAAAGCTTTTCATCTGAGCTGATATCAAGTGATTTGAAAAGTTTACCTGTTGCGTTACACCTGTGACAACTCATTCAACCACATGCTGCTGTGAATAATGTGGTCATCGTGTATATGTGGACCAACTTTGAGATTAGAACTCCTTTCAAAAATGGAGTTTATGCTTGTGTTTCTTCTAAGTAAATGTGGAACATTTTTAACTCCATTGTTAACCAGCACAATTCTGCTATTGATTCACTGGCATAAGCAGCTGTCATAGACTTAAATAGACAGGGTTACCCTTGCAGGAAGGAAGAAGGGCAGAGATGATGCTCTCTGTAAGACAGGAACTGCACTCTCTGTAACATAATTTTTTTTACAAAAGGAAAGAAGCTTACTCTTTGGAGGGGGAAAAAGGAATTAATCTACAATGTTTTTAGCAAACATTTTCTGTTGTTACTGAGGGAAGCACAGCACAGTATCTTTCAGACAAAATTCATCTGCTGCTCTTCCATCTTTCCAACTTGGGTTACCCATATCCTCCTCTTTATTTTCCTTTCATGTTGTCCTACAAAAATGTGCCAAGGGCCTTACATTTCTCACTTGCAAGAAGCTTTCCAATGCCAAGATGCAATTTTGCTTCTAGCGCTCATTGCCATTCCAAACAATTCCTAATTGAACTGTCACAGTTCATGCTGTTCCCATCATTTTATTTCAGACCCTGAAACAACAAAGGCAAATGCCTATGAAAACTATGAGGATGAAATGCTAATGATGACTCAGGAAGTAATAATGAACAACTTTAACTTGTGACAAGAAGGATATAGCATTTAAAAGCATGAAAACCTAAAATACGCATTCTGTTGTTGTTGTTCACTCGCACAGTCGAGTCCGACTCTTCGCTACCCCATGGACCAGGTCACGCCAGGCCCTCCTGTCTTCCGCCGTCCATGTACTGTTGAAGCCTAGCTTGTAGGATCTTGAGCATGACCTTGCTAGCGTGTGATATGAGTGCAATTGTGCAATAGTTTGAACATTCCTTGGCATTGCCCTTCTTTGGGATTGGAATGTATACTGACCTTTTCCAATCCTGTGGCCACTGTTGCGTTTTCCAAATTTGCTGGCAAATTGAGTGCAGCATTCTAGTGAGTATTAAATACCAGGTGTTCCTTTTGGTGTCGTTAGATTTGTTTTATAGACAAGACATTAATGGGAGTGAGAGAGAGCCATTAGGTTTTGACTTTAAGGGCCATGAGGTGTTACAGTACACAGTAAAATTACAACTCTGGTCCCCACATGCCTGAAGGGATGACCAATCGGCAGTTAAGGACCCTCAAGGAAATCTTTTTGGATGAGCTACATCAGTTACCCAGTGTGATGGGCCAAGACCTGTGAGAGGGAACAGGAAAGCAAAACATAGACAAGCCACTACCTCCAGGAGAAGACAGATGGCTCAAGAGGGGTGAGAGGGCTTGGATGTCAAATAAGGAAGAGGCTGGATCTGAGGGATAACTGCCTAGATTTGTCCTGTTCATGACTGTGAAATTATGGCCTATATATTGAACTTTAAGCCTACTCTAATCTGACTAATCAAAGTTCAAGGAGCAGGACTGTACTGAAGTGCATCAAAGCATTCTATACATAGCCCCTCAGTGCAATGACCCAAAAAGAAATCATATATAGGCAAAAGCAGGAGTCGATTGCACATACCGCTTATGTTTATGTTTATATGATCCCCTCCCCCACCACCTGACCACAGAGAAAGAAAGAATGATCATATCTTGTTGATACATATTTTTCCCCAGGTATATAACAGATGACAATCTGATGGTGGAACACTTATTTCTGCTGCCAAATACTTCTTTCCTAGATCAATTACAAAGATTAAGGCTTGTGCTCTCTCTCTCTCGCGCGCGCGCGCATGCATATGCATTTTTCAGCTCCATTTTAGCTTCAGGTCAACAAGGCTGTCTAGCAGGATAGTCTCTTAAAGATGTCACTTTCCACTGCCTTCCCATGCAATCACTAGAAATACCTGGAAAATGCAACCCAAATCAGACCTGAGGGAGAGCAGTTAGACTCTAGTTCCAGGGAGCAAAGGTTAAACAGTAGTTGTAGAAACAAATGAAGCACCCCAACCTCACCTTGAGACTTGAGATTTGGCTCTATAATATTCAGTTTTACAGGCTGTCAAACAGAAGGCCAGTCACTTCACACTGTAACAAGAATAGACATCCCAAAATATTGTATCTTGGAAACTGAGAATTATTGTATCATCTTTAAGTATTATGGGAATGAAGTTCTTGCTCTGTCTCCAGCTATTTTCTCTGTTTTCATACCCACACATTGCCTTGCACTTTTGGATGGCTATATCATATCCTCCATAACAGTTTATCAGAGTATCTATTTGAGACAATTAATTTTGGTCTGAGATGCAGGAGACCACAGCATTCTAACTCAAGGAAATCCCATCAAACTGAACACCCTCTATATCAGAGGTTCCCAAACTTATTTGGCCTACCGCCCCCTTTTCAGAAAAAAAAAATTACTCAGCACCCCCCTGGAAATCTAACTTCAAAAAGTGGACAAAAAGATGCAGTGGCAAATTTGCACCCAAGGCTCCTACTGCCCACATGGATCGTTCCAGCACCCCTCAGGGGGCAGTATTGCCCGCTTTGGGTACCAAAGCTCTATATTTAGTGAGTAGCCTAAATTTAATTTCATTTTGCTGTTATCTTCCTTTTTTGCTTTACGTAAGTTCTGTAAAGCCACAGGGCACTAGAGAAAGAAAATATTATGCTTCTTTTGCTGAACATTTTTCACTCACTTTTGGCTCTGAAAGGCCAGTTAATTCAAGGCCTCTAAGATAGGGCTATTTGCATTCTAATTAGCACAGTCTGCTTTAGCCTCCTATTTCATTTGTTCTAAAGAGCAGCAGGCCTCTCCAGTAGGCAACCAACAGCCTGGGGTTGTAATGACATCTAAGTTTGTTTTATATTTGCCTTGAACATTTATGCCTGAAGGAAAATGTACAGTTCAAGGGCTCACATACAATAGCCAGGATCCACAGCACCATGAAGGAAGCCGCCTCATTTTTATTTATTTAGGTGTTTGGGGTTTTTTGCCATCAAGTCACAGCTGACTTATGGAGACCCCATGGGGTTTTCAGTTCAAGAGACATTCAAGGTGGTTTGCCATTGTTGTTGTTGTTCAGTCGCACAGTCGAGTCCGACTCTTCGCGACCCCATGGATCATCTCCCGCCAGGTCCTCCTGTCTTCCGCCGTACTCTGAAGTTGGCTCAATTTCATGTTCGTTGCATCGATGACACTGTCTAACCATCTCATCCTTTGCCGTCCCCGTCTTCTTTGACCTTCAATCTTTCCCAGCATCAGGATCTTCTCCAGGGAGTGCTCCCTTCTCATTTGGTGGCCAAAGTATTTGAGCTTCAGTTTCATTATCTGGCCTTCCAGGGAACAGTCAGGGTTGATTTCTTTTAGGATTGACTGATTTGATCTTTTTGCAGTCCAAGGGACTCTCAAGAGTCTTCTCCAGCACCATAGCTCAAAAGAATCTATTCTTCGGCGCTCGGCCTTCCTTATAGTCCAACTCTCACAGCCATACATGACTACTGGGAATACCATTGCTTTGACCATGTGGACTTTTGTTGGCAGGGTGATGTCTCTACTTTTTGCCATTGCCTGCCTCCATGTCATGACCATGCGGACTTTTGTTGGCAGGGTGATGTCTCTACTTTTTGCCATTGTCTGCCTCCATGTCATGACCCTGGTATTCCTTGATGGTCTTCCAAATACTGACCAAGGCCAACCTGCTTAGCTTCAACAATCTGATAAGATCTTGCCAGCCTGGGCTATCCAGGGCAAATTGCTCGCAAAATGCAGAGGAAGCCGTGTCTGATGCAGCATAAAGAGAAGCAATTGGAAGAAGAAATCAGTAACTAGGTTGCCAAATGCCTGAAGAAAAACAATGTTATGTCTCTGTAAAAAAGGCCTGATTGACTGTTATTTACCGGGTGATATTATTTACCTCCATGCCATGAGACACTTTAGTGGCTCATTTTCATACATTAAGCCCCTTATTAAAGAGTCAAGACATTTTTCTCCAGGCCTGTTGACAATTCTGTTTAAGTCACTGAATGTTCAGAAAAATGCATACCCGCAAGCATATTTGAGTTTAACAAACTGACCTAACAGAAGTTAGCATTTCACTTCAGATTTGTAGATCAGTTACCCCAAAGTTAAACGAAGGTGGGTAGCCATGTTAGTCTGCTGTAGCAATAGAAAAGAGTAAGAGTCCAGTAGCGCCTTAAAGACTAACAAAATTCATCATCAGCTTTCAGGACATTCAGTTACTGACCTAAAAGTAGCAGTTATCTTGCAAAGGAATTTCAAAAGGAGATTAGAAAGAGAAACTGCTGAATTGCAACTAATAATGAAGTTTAAGACAATGCATCCACCTGGAATGAACTGAGAACTAGGCTTCCTGTTTCATTACCAATGCTGATTTCTCCAACAATAAAAAGTAGAGACATCACCCTGCCAACAAAAGTCCATATAATCAAAGTGATGGTATTCCCAATAGTAATGTATGGCTGCAAGAGTTGGACCATAAGTAAGGCCGAGCACTGAAGAATAGATGTTTTTTGAATTATGGTGCTGGAGAAGACACTTGAGAGTCCATTGGACTACAAGGAGATCAAATCAGTCAGTCCTAAAGGAAATAAAATCTGACTGTACTCTGGAAGGCCAGATACTAAAGTTGAAGCTCAAATACTTTGGTCATCAAATGAGAAGGGAGCACTCACTGGAGAAGACCCTGATGCTGGGAATGATTGCGTTCCTGGGATCCCAAATCACCGCAGACTGTGACTGCAGCCATGAAATTAAAAGACGCCTGCTACTTGGGAGGAAAGCGATGGCGAACCTAAACAGAATGATAAAAAGTAGAGACATCACCCTGCCAACAAAAATACGCATGGTCCAAGCAATGGTATTCCCAGTAGTCATGTATGGCTGCGAGAGCTGGACTATAAGGAAGGCCGAGCGCCGAAGAATAGATTCTTTTGAACTATGGTGCTGGAGAAGACTCTTGAGAGTCCCTTGGACTGCAAGAAGATCAAATCAGTCAATCCTCAAAGAAATCAACCCTGACTGTTCCCTGGAAGGCCAGATAATGAAACTGAAGCTCAAATACTTTGGCCACCAAATGAGAAGGGAGCACTCACTGGAGAAGACCCTGATGCTGGGAAAGATTGAAGGTCAAAGAAGACGGGGACGGCAAAGGATGAGATGGTTGGACAGTGTCATCGATGCAACGAACATGAAACTGAGCAAACTTCAGAGGACAGCGGAAGACAGGAGGGCCTGGCGGGATCTAGTCCACGGGGTCGCGAAGAGTCGGACTCGACTGTGCGACTGAACAACAACAACAACAACAAAGAAGAAGGGGACGGCAAAGGATGCGATGGTTAGACAGTGTTATCAATGCAACAAACATGAAATTAAGCAAACTCTGGAGCACAATGGCTAGATGAAATAACTGTGACATAACAGGTGATTTTGAACTGCACACACATTGATTGGGTCAATATGTGTTCAAGTCAGAACAAAGATACTTAGATTCTTGACACTCTCAATGACTGTGCTATAGAGCAGTTGGTCACAGAACCTACCGGGGGAGAGGTGATCCTAAGTACCACCCAAGACCTGGTGAGAAATGTAAAAGTGATTGCACTGCTTGGGAATGGTGACCATAATGTTATTGAGTTTAACATTTGTATAAATAGGGAGTTGCCCAAAAAAGTGTTCTTTGAGAGGGTGAACAAACATGTGGACAAGGGGGACCCAACAGATGTTGAGGAATTTCACATTACCCTTTTTAAGCCAGTTTGAAGCCATTTTTGATCCATCGTGGAGTAAACCGGTATAGGGCTGCCATTTCACACATGGCTTTCCACTACTGGTAAACAGCTGGATCTGAAGCGGTTTGCCATTTCAGACTGCACTGCTTTTTCCCACTTCCCCCTGCTGTTTTTTGCCCGCACAGGCGATCTCCGGCTTTTTTTTAAAATGTTCACTTTAGAGCGCTATAGCGCTATAACACAACACTCCAGGCATCCCAATGGCCTTGCTATAATGCTGTTTTGTTGTTGTGTTATAGCGCTATAGCACTCTAAAGCAAACATTAAAAATTGGAGATCGCCCGCGCGGGCAAAAATGCTGATCCATGAGAAGAAACTGAAGACTACTTGGAAATGGTTTACAGATAAAATGGCTCACCCCTGTTTCCTGAATGGGACAGAAGTGTTTGTGTGTGAAAGTACAAATATATTCCAGTAGGGAACCGGTTCTAAAACAGTTCGGTCTGAAATGTCAGACCAGAAACCATTTGGGAACCATTCCTGAACCGGAATATATTGCCTGTCTGAAATTCCTCGTTGCCTACTTCCAGAAAGCTTTTGATAAAGTTCCCTATCAAAGGCTCCTAAGTAAGCTCAATAGTCATGAGATAAAAGGACAAGTCCTCTTGTGGATCAAAAACTCTCTAATTAATAGAAAACAGAGAGTGAGTACAAATGGGCAATTTCCACAGTGGAGGGTGGTAAGCAGTGGGGTACCGCAGGGCTCAGTACTGGGTCCAATGCTTTTTAACTTGTTCATTAATGATTAGGAATTGGGAGTAAGCAGTGAAGTGGCTAAATTTGCGGATTACACTAAATTGTTCAGGGTGGTGAGAATCAGGGAGGATTGTGAAGCACTCCAAAGGGATTTGTTGAGGATGGGCAAGTGGGTGTCAATGTGGCAAATGGGGTACAATGTACCCAAGTGCAAAGTAATGCACATTGGAGCCAAAAATCCTAACTATAAATACATGTTGATGGGGTCCAAACTGGCACCAAGAGAGAGATTTTGGAGTCATAGTAGACAACTCACTGAAAATGTCAAGGCATTGTGCAACTGCAATAAAAAAGGCCAGTGCTATGCTGGGGATTATTAGGAAGGGAACTGAAAAGTAATCAGCCAGTATCATAATGCCCCTGTATAAATCGATGGTGCAACCTCATTTGGAATACTGTGTGCAATTCTGGTCACCACACCACTCAGAAAGGATATTATAGCATTGGAAAAAGTGCAGAAAAGGACAACTAGAATTATAAAAGGGTTGGAACACTTTCACTATGAAGAGAGGTTAAACCGCTTGGGGCTCTTTAGCTTGAAGAAATTACGACTGAGGGGTGATATGATTGAGGTTTATAAGTTTATGCATGGGATAGAGCAGGTAGAGAAAAAAGTATTTTCTCCCTTTCTCAATGAAATTGCTGAGCAGTCGGGTTCGAACAGATAAAAGGAGGAACTTCTTCACCCAAAGAGTGATTAACACATAGAATTCACTGCCACAGGAGGTGGTGGGGGCTACAAGCATGGACGTCTTCAAGAGAGAATTGAATAAACATATGGAGCAGAGGTCCATCAGTGGCTATTAGCCACAATGTATAGATAGGAACTCTCAGTCTGGGGCAAGGGATGCTCTGTATTCTTGGTGCTGGGGGGCAACAGTGGGAGGTATTCTAGTGTCCTGGCCCCACTGGTGGACCTCCTGATGGCATCTGGTATTTTTGGTCATTGTGTGACCAAGCGTTGGTCACCACGGGGATGGTTTACTGCCTTGTGCACTCTTGGAGGAATAGCCACTGGCCAACTGCCTGCCTTCCTCCTGGCGCTCATTTTAAAATAGTGTGTTCAAGATAGTGGAGGTCTATGTGGTACAGAGAACCATTACCAGCAACAAAAGTTATAAAGTATTTATTAAAAAGAAAATGTTCACAAGCATGCTTTTAGCACAGCAACAGATTGAGCAAGGAATTCCAAAGAAATGGGTAAAACACAAATCCTCTGTCCCTCTCTCTATATGTGCCTTAAAAAGGTAAAGGTTCCCTTGCTCGAAAGCCAGTGGAATCCGACTCTAGGGTTGCAGTGCTCATCTCCGTTTCAAAGCCGAAGAGCCAGCGCTGTCCGAAGACATTTCCGTGGTCATGTGGCCGGCATGACTAAACACCAAGGTGCACGGAACGCTGTTACCTTCCCACTGAAGTGGTACCTATTTATCTACTTGCAATTTCTTGCTTTCGAACTGCTAGGTTGGCAGGAGCTGGAACTAGAGACGGGAGCTCACTCCGTCATGCGGCACCCGGGTCTCGAACTGTTGAACTACCGACCTTCCACGGCCTGCAGTTCAGCGTCTAAACCACTCGAGCACCGCAGTGCCTTACCAGATGTTAAAATATAGGACGGGATCTTTAGCTTATGGAGTTGCAAATCTCTACAGAGGTTCATTACCTTGCAGCTATCTCCAGCTCTTTAAGCCAGCCACATGGTCAATGGCTGCCTTCTCATTTGAGATTTCTGTCTGCTCTCCTGGCCTCAGCACAAAGAAAAAGAACTTCCTCCTTGCTTCCCAGAGTTTTATTACTTCTCTTTTCCCCACCCACTGACCAGGTCAGGCCAGGTCAGAGAAGCATTTCCAGGAGCTTCTTCCCGGAACTATTTCCTGGAGCCTTTCTAGTCTAAAGTCCTCCAACTCTCTGTTTCCTGCTTAAAGAATGGGGGGACTTGACCATCCTATTGTCTCTAGCTAGATCTATTCACATTTTTTAAGAGGTGAGCCTGGAAAGTCATTGACTGACTTCCTTGCTCCCTGCCTGTTCTCTGCCCAGAAGGGGGGGGGACCTTTTAAAACTCAGAGCAAAGGTTTTGCTCATTTCAAACCTTCAAAGAAAAAATGCATTTCTTCTCAAGGAGAGTTTTATTTTTAAAAAATAAATTAAAAGGAAGTTCTTCATATCCCCTGGACCTTTACATGAAGGCATAATGATTTTTTGCTATGCAGAAATAAAGAAATAGCCATATTTTAGAGAAATTAGGTTATTTGCACTTGATACTTTAAGTGCTAAAATGGCTCCCAGCTGACACTGGGGAATTGATGTAAAAAGATTGTATTTATAAGATAAAGGTTAGTTAACTTCACTGCCCCCTTGAATAAGATCAGCTGTAAAAATATAGAGATGTAAAAGCACAGTCAGCTATAAATTGCAATAAAATGCAAGTAGATAAGTGAACCAAAGCAAAATCTGAGGCAAAGAAATTCTCAGAGAAGCCAAAAGACTTTGATAAGACTCACTTTCTGCCTAGAGTGAAATCTGAAAATAATTTGGAAGTTTCTTCTTTGGTGAAGCACCTCAGGAATTATGAAGTTGATGTATATAATTGGGGTATAGAGGGTACAACTGCACCCTCAGAAATGAGGGGTATAAAATTAATCTTTGAAATAAATCAATTCAAGTTTTAAAATCAGATAGTTTATCCCTCCTCAATGAAAATTTTGAACCACTGATAGTTCTAGAGCTTATTCATGATCAAAATAACGGAGCAATGATGTTTTATTGTCCTCAAGCTCGAACTGGGAAACAGAGCGCTCAAATTAGTGTCCATGTACATCAGATCTTACAAAACCTTTCACACTGCCATGCTTCTCATAGGTACACACTACCTAAATATTATCACAGAAGTTTTACAATTTAATAAATATTGCTCAAGATGACACTCCATACTAGCAAACACTGTGATCATAAATCTACAGACGGCAATCCCAACAAGACTAAAAACACTGAAGAATGTCCACTGCAAGCGCTTTAATCGTTTGTAAGAGTTTAACTTGCTTTTAAATGTTTTATGTTGACCGGGCACATTGTGCCAGTAAATGTGAGCTGCCCTGAGCCTGTCAAGGGGAGGGTGGGATATAAATATAATAAATAAATAGAGTTCTCCATATTATTATTCACTTTATTTTTATTTATTTTTTAAAAAAATTATGCCACCTCTTCATTCAAGTCCAGGTCCCTAAGATGGTGAACAATCACAAACACTAAAACTATAAATAAATAAATATATCAATGAAGCGAAACCAAACCATACAGAAAAGTCTTTATTTGTTGGCGAAAGACAATGACAGCGGAGGACAGAAGAATATCCGGAGGGGGCTTCATAATTTTGGCACCCCCCACTGAGAAGACCCTCTTTCAGGCTGCTGTACATCTAGCCTTGGAAAATGAGGGCACCCAAAGCGGGGCCCATGAAGATTACCACAGTAGCCAGGTAGATTCATATGGGAGTCCCAAGTCATGCAGCACCTTGAACTGGGCTCAGAGGCAAATTGGGAGCCAGTGTAGGTGGAACAATTGGAGTGATATGGTTGTCACCATTGATTACTTACTAGTCTCTGATTATAAGGTAGGTGATGGCCCTTAATATGTAGAGCGGCCTTCACCACCATCATTGAGACTCCCTCCTCTCCCATTCTACTGACTATGCTGCAGACAAAGACAGAGGATTGTAGAGAGGTCATGTACTTATGAAAAAGTGAGAGAATGTGGGCGATCTACTCACAGACTCTACCACCTTCCACAACCTCAGACACACAGGTTCAGGGCTATAGGTAGGTCAGGCAGTCACAGTTTGCCACCCATCTTGCCTCTTTTAAAATATAGAGAGAGATCTGACCCTTTTACACACAAGGTCTCCCCCCCTCTCATTCACAGAGACTCCACCAGACATAATAGCCAGGTCCCCTTCAACAATCACTCCTCACTCAGACATTGCATAGAGTTATTGGAGTTGGAACTCAAATGCTGATTTAGTCACAGACTACCACCATTTATTGAAATCTTAATATATATGGGGGGGGGAGAGTTAACTGCTAACTCCTTGTTTGTTTAACCATGTGGGCTGGATGTGTATGGTCTCAAGGAAAGAAGCGTGCACGCACACACAAACTAAGATCTCAGTATAGATTGTGTGTATGCTTCTTTCCTTATATTTATGGAGACTGGAAGGGTGGGGACAGGGGGGGTGTCAGTGACAATGTGATGTCACTTCCAAAAAAAAACCCTGGGAGTGATATCATGCCTCTGTAGGAATCGCTGGAAATATGACTCTTCCTGTCATACCACTTTGATGCCACAAGCTTGCAACTTAGTGTGTCCCCTGCTGCATAGGAGTTAAAGGAAAGACTGAAGACCACTGATCTAGGTAACCTTTCTGCAACTGCATTGGAATGCTCCAGATCTCAGAGTCTTTGTCAACATCATACATACCATAGAATTTCACAGGCAGAGAAGCTAAGTGTAATAATCAGACTTCCTGGGCAGAAAATAAATACAATAAAATAGATGATGCAACCAAGTAATATTTATATCGATGGCCAATATCAGCACCCATTACCCTCTGGATAGGCTAATGCCTGCACAGTGCAAGCTGTGTCATCAACTGCTGACACTGGGATAGAATCAGAAGCCAACCAAGCAAAGCAGCCATAACTGCTGCCAGTGGTGTACCAAGGCTGGGGAGGGGGGTGCACTTCATCCCAGGTGCAGCTTGAGGAAGGCCCTTGAAAGAGGGTCCTTGAAGCCAGCGTCAAGCCAGCCAAACATCTTTCCTTTTATTTTTAAAATGCAGTTCTGGATGCAGCCACTAGGGGTGCAGGGAAGTCTGAGCAAAGCAAAAGAATGTCACCATGACTTTTTTTTCCATGTGGGCTTTTTTCCTGTGAGCATTTATGACCATGGGTGTGTTTTTTTTCCCCTGTGGGCTTCTTTCCAGTCACCAAATGCCCCCCTTCAGTTTCTACTTCAGGGATTCTCTTGATTGACTTTAGTGCTTTGGAAACAATGGAGGATGGGGGCACCTTCTTTGGGGGAGGGGTAGTGTGTTTCTTACCATGTAGTCTGGTGAAGCTTGTGATCACTATTCTGTGATGCTTTGGCTAGTGTTAGGCAGGCTCCTAGCTCTCAAAAATGCCTTGTTGATGTTTGGGATGGTCAGCTCTTGGGCTTCAAAATGGAGAACAGAAGCCCTCCCAAGTGCCTGCTCAGAACACCAGTGGTGTGATGGATTTTTTAATTATTATTTTTTTTGCCCTCAAGTCACAGCTGATGTATGGTGACTTTGTAGGGTTTTCAGGGAGTGATGGACTGTACTTAAAAAGCTCATACAACCAAGTCAGCACACTGATAGCTGCTACAGTAGTTACCACTCTGCACGTCATTGGTATGGTAGCTATGGTGCCTCCTCTGCCAAAGTATAAATCCTTAGCTGCCTTACATTACTCACTTTTTCTCTCATTTATGGCTGGAAATTCTGCCGAGGATGTGGTGAAATAGAGCTTGCGACTCTAATCTATCAAGAAATTTCTTTACTGTGTTGTGATTTTCTTCTGGGGCTTTCTGGGCAATTGCTGATTTTTCTGGTTGTTTCAATTGTTTATAATGTTTCAATCGTATATAATGTTTGAGTTCAGTCTTCAGAAGGAGAAGAAGAGAAGAGATTGGGTTTATACCATGCCCTTCACTTGGAGTCTCAGAGCAGCTTACAAGCTCCTTTCCCTTCCCCTCCCCACAACAGACACCCTGTGAGGTAGGTGGAGCTGAGAGAGCTCTGAGAGAAATGCCCAAGGTCATCCAGCAGCTGCAAGTGGAGGAGTGGGGAATCAAACCCGGTTCTCCCAGATTAGAGTCCAGGCACTTAACCACTACACCAAACTGGCTCTCGTATTCAATGGTTTTTGTGAGATTTATTTATTTATTTATTTATTAAATTTGTATCCCGCCCTTCCAACATGGGCTCAGGGCGGTCCCAGAAATGAGCCATATGTGGGGGGTTTCCTGGATTGTATAATATTCTGGATTATTTTTGCAACAGCATTTAAGATGAAACAGGAGTAAGATTCTATTTTATCAGTATTTTCTTTTATCTTTCACTCTACTGCAAACTCCTTGACTAGATGAACCATTCATGCTGGTACAAGTAGAACATCTGGCTTTATGAGAACCATTTTTTTTCCAGTGGCTACACTGCCTGAGTGCCCCATCATGCAAAGGCTGGGCTATTTGCACTGAGGTGTCTTACTCCAGGAGTTGTTTCATAGAAATCAGTAATGCTATTTTACAGTAAAGTGCTACTTCATATGAGAAAATATAGCAAAACCAGGTCTTGTACAAATTCTGAACTTTTAATTTCAACTTTATAGATTATTTAGATCTTCCAATTTCATTTCTATGTGGAAAGTGACAACACTAGTCCACTCAAATAAGTAAACGTAAGGAAGATGATGGTCAATTTTCTGCACGACTAAAGGTGAAGTGGGAAAAAGTCTTTCCTGGTAAATATACTTTTTTGCAGTAGGGGGTGACGTTAACACTGGCAGTCGTACAAAACTGAAGCTATGTGATATGTGTATTTCCTTGGAATTGATTGAACCAGGAGAGAGACAGTTACACTTTCTTCTTAAGATGCTCATTAGTTGCTCTTATATTGACAGACTGATTACTGATGAGCGACCAGCAAAACATCTAAAGCGATAAATTTTTATCAACAAACATGGCCTGCAAGCCATTTACTACCGTGCAGAGTTCAGAACTCAGTGCAAGCAATAGTAGCCCTAGTTAACAAGGAAAAACTTCATCTGTACAGATTTGGTGATGACAGAATGGACATTAGGTCAAGTTTTTAATATTATTTAATCTTGTTTTTAAACAAGAGGAGTAAAGAATACAGTGCTGTATCTCTGATACAGTGCATCATCTTCTAGATCTAAAATGGAGGGCAACTATAATAATGCTAACCAAAATTTTAAGTACCAATAATGTAGAAATTGACTGAATATTGTATGGCAGCCCATTAGCTTAAATTTTAAAGTAATTCAAACATACATCCTCCTTCACAAGATCTTAGGGTCAAACCAAATGAAATGCTGAAAGGTACATTTTTGCCTTCCCAGAGACTGAAATCTACAGATCTAACTATAGGTGTAGTATGAAGCAGTGTTGCTACAAATTTTGTCACAAATATGTTCAATAGTCAAATGAATCACGTTTTAAGGTCTCTGTCATACATAAGCTGATCACCCAGCCTGTTTGGTTTGTGCTGAACAGCCACATATCCCTAATGAACGGGTTTGTGTCACGTTTTTGCAAAAATGTGCAAGCCCAAAGATGCTGCCAATTCAAACTGATCAGTAGCCATCAGTATAACTAAATAATACATTGATGGAAACTGAACAGTAGTATTTTATAAGAACACAGCATTTATTCATAATTGATTTATATGATCTGTGACTGGTTTTACTGTACATTTTGAAAACTGCAAGCTGAGCCCAGCAGCAAGGATAGGAATGGCGGGGTAGGACTAGTAGAACTCTATTGGGTTTTGTGTGAATATGAATGCACGAAAAGCCAATTGCACCGTGATGCATGGTTAGAAAGGAACACAGTGAAAAAACCTAGCAAATAGCCACAAACAGATCAACCAGACATCGAAACAATCATCCACAAAAAAACCCACCCACCCCCCAAAAAACCCAGCTCTGTTCACAACTGGATGTGAGTTGAACTGGGTGGGGTGTATCACTAATATCAACAGTGCCCTTGCACCACCAATCACAGTCAGCCACTCTCACCATATTCTGCTACCAAGTGATGTATGTTAATATAGAATTCTGTCTTTATGCTTGTTATCCCATTTTGCAACCAAATACCACTCTAAAGCTTGATGGGACCCAGGGCTGTAGGCATGCCATGGATCCAAGAACTTCTTCCTGAGGTCCATCCTTTAAAAAAAAAAAATGAAGCAGAAATTTGCTGGTGTACAAACAGTTTAAGCAGTCACCCTGTGCTAATGGAGCAAACACTTCATTCTAAGAATTATGCTGTCATCACTTTCGGGGCACTTTTTCTCACACCTTAACAATTGCATGAGTTCATATTTGATTCTTGGTTGATAGTGATGACACTGAGGATCCAGAAGATGAAGACAACTTTTTAAAAATATCTTTACAGAAAACTTGCCTTTGACATTCAAAGCGGCTAAATTTTCTGTTTTCTCCACTGCATAAATCTTACACATTCTATACCTTTAGAATTGTAATCACAAGGACTAGGTGAGTCATTTTCACCTGGTTTATTTTAACTGCAGGAGAGGGTAGGTGCATAATCATTTACCTGCTTTTAATTTAGACTTTCTTCTGTGAGATTTCTATATGAGATTTAACCCTGATAAAAACAGAAAAAAGAATAAAAATCTTAGAAGTAAACAAGTGAAAATGAACATGACATAGTTTCTTATATATATCCCACCTCAAATGTGCAGATATAAAACTAAAGGGCCAATAATTAGTCATTATATTGCCATTGAGAAAGTTTTTGTGACTTTCAAATGATAACATAAAAAGGCAGAAAAAATGCATCATTTTCACACACAGAGAACATGTAACCTATCTATTATTCAAATGCACACATGCACACTGCAGCAGAAGCTAAGGAAAATCACAGACTGCTCCCACTACCCACTTCTGCAAGTCAAGATGTGAGGATTGGGAAGACATGTTTGTATCAGACACATGTCTATCTAAATGATAGTCAAAAATCTAGTCAAAATTCACTCTGGGGAATTTTGAGCATAAGAGGGGGGAAACTCCTTCCTTCAGCTCTTACTGATTCACTAAAAAATGACTTAGGTTTTACACCAGGTTACAGGTATGATGTACACAATGAGTAATCAAGGGATCATCTGACAAAAATCACAGAGTTGTCATGTAATTTTGGAATGAGCACTAAGACCTGGAATATGGTGAAAACAGCAAGAGGCTTATTTAGGGAAACAGTTGGTACATTCATGCAGACATTAGAATGCCCATACACTGTGTGAAGCATATCTCTCTCAATAAAGGGATGCAATCAAAATTGCAAGGGATGCAAGAGAAGGCACAGGCTTATAGGCTTATCAGCTCATTGCAGTTTTGATTGTCAGCCTACAAACTTCTTGATGAAGCTATCATTTTAAAAAATGCACAATAGCATTAATTGACTCAAACTGGAGAAAAAAATGAGATATTCTTTTCCCAGTGCCAGTGACCTCACTGAATAGTAGGATGTTGAAAATGGCTTTCAATGATCTGTGTAGTCAAAGATGCCCATATGTTGATCTCAGAACTATGATGGAGGGGAGGGAGAAAGATCAATGCATATAGAGACTTGATGGCAACACGTGGGTGGACATCAGAGTGTTTCTGCTTCAGGAGTTTAGAAGAAGAGAGTCAAGACTTCTCTATCCATGCCTAATGTTTCCTAGAGTTTGTGGCTATCCTATTGCTGCTTCATCATTGTAACCAAAGGTTTTTTGATTGTGGAGTTCTCACACTGGCTGATTCTCACACTAAGCTGCTGTTGTGCCACCATCCCCAGACAGTGGCGGCATGACAGGAAATGTGCTTTCTTACCAGACTCCTCTTTCCTTTGCATGCCACTCTCCTCTCTTCTTCCTATTGTGCTCTGACCAGAGAAGTAAGGACCCATAGATTTGAGGATAACACATTACCTAGAACAGCCATTGGGTAGGCAAGAGAAGGGATAATGACTGAAGGAACAGCATTCCCTGCACGCTACAATTCACAAACACTATAAATTCTTCAAGTTTTTAAAAGACTGGGGATAAAGCTACTTTGTGAAATAACAGGGTCCAGACATCTGTATAGGACCACAGTAGGGATCCGAATGGCTAATACATGAAATTGCTCTTAAGAGACAGAATGAATATAAGTCTACAGTGCCTAGCACACAAGGTTGTTCATATGTTAGTAATTTATCTAAAGCCAAACTCATACTAATTCTGCTCTGGTGAGTAACAGTGTTACTCTGGTTAGTAACATTCATGAAAATTAAATGCTTAGAAAGCAAATAATGAAGAAACTGAAAAGATGAAGAACTGGGCAGGCCTGTAGCCTCAGTGGTACAAAAAGGGGTGGTGCCCCATCAATAATTAGTCATACCCCTCCAATCAGCACTAGGAGTTATAGTAACTGGTTACTAGTGGATTTTTTCTGTCATTTCAGACAGAAACCGGCTGCTTCAGACAGAAACATTTTAGTAACCGGCTGCTAGTGGAATTTATTTACCTATTTATACAAACCTGCTTGAATTAGGTTAGCAAAGCATGGTTGAGCCGCTTTAGATGAAATCTACTTTCTTCCATTTTCAACCCCTTCGTTGTGCTTCTGAATCATTGTGGTGTGCTGTTTAAAATGTGCATAGTGCTTCCTACAATGTCACTTCCTACAGTGTCTTTTTTCACTGTGTGATCTTCTACGATAAAAAAAATAATAAGTTGAGTACTATAGCACTAAACCAATATAACACTTTAGCGCTACATCGACACCTTGAGATGCCTTGACTCCATTGAGTCAATGGAGTCAAGGCATCTCAAGTGCTATATTGATACAGTGAGATTGTGGCTGTTGTTACCTGGAAACAAGAGCAGAGAATTAGTTCATTGGGTAGTGGGTGCTCAGGGCATCAGTAATGCTGCTAACCTAAAAACATGTCTGTAGCAAACATCCTGATGTTCACTCATCCATGTCCAGACACAATTGTCTGGTAAGTGACTTGTTGCCAAGTGGATTACAGGTATGTATCTCAAGGAGGCAACCTTAGGCCCTGTTCACACGAGACATTTTGGGCCGGGAGAGGGATGGATCGGGGCCGCAGCAAACGGGCACGATCCCACAGCAACATCTGGGAATCGTGCTGTGCCCGTTCCCAGCCCGTTCCCAATCCGCCCCTCCCGACCAAACCCCGCAGCAAAAAAGAACCACCTACCTAGGTGGTTCTTTCCGAAAGGCCGCATCACTGCCGGCTGTGGGATCGCCGGCGCGTCTTTCCGCCGGCGCATCCCTGGCCCTCGGCCATACTGCGCATGCTCGAGCATGCGCAGTTCGGCAGCCTCCCCCTCCCAATCGTCTCTTCCTCCCCGGCATCTGATCGGGGGAACAACGGCACCGCGGCTCAGGGGATCGTGGGATCCCACCGTGGCGACTCTTTTTTGGTGCGGCTTTTAAAAGCCACACTTGGGCCAGTTTTTTCCCTGCTGTGTGGCAGGGGCCTTATTCTCCTTGTGGGTTGAAGTTGGCGAGTGATTGGTGTGCTTATCTGTGAGGCTACTGATCTTTCAATCATTGTCTCTATCTCTGCTCTGGTTCAGCTTCTGCTGGAGGTGCTGCAGCTGCTGATCAACAGCACAGTTACCTTTTATGGAGTGTTTCTGCAATACTTTGTTGGTCTGTGCAGAGATCTAGGGTGCGTTTGGTGAGCAGTGTGTCCTCCAAGTACTGCCAGAGGGCATCTTTGAGAGCACAGGTACCACTCTTCTCAGTCCATATGGTCCCTTGTTACTGGTGGGTCAAACCATGCAGCAAGGACTGGTGGAACAACTCTGTGATGGCCATGTGGAGTGAAGATTGGCTGGACAATTTCTGGATGTCTCAGGCCACTTTCTTTGAAATTGCTGACACCCTGAGGCATCACTTGGAGACACTCACATGCGTTCTTCTATTCCTGTGGGAAAAAGATTGGGGATTGCTCCATGGTACCTCACCTATCAGGATTGCTTCAGAGAACTCTATGAACAGTTCAGCGTAGGGAAATACACCAATAACAAAGGGCACAGCAATCAAGACAACATCAGTACAAAGTGAATTGCTGCAATAGTGCATACACTTTGAAAAAACAGAGACAAAAATCCTGTTAAGCTTCCATGTCGATTTAATTCTTGTTTTTCAACAGGTAAGCGTCATCGAAACACTGGGATGACATCAAGATGAACAGATGAACGGACGAACTTCTCGAGTTTTACCGTTCGTTTCGAAGCATATCTTTATCAAACTGATTGATCTCCTATGATAAGTCCAAAATCCTGGTGTTCTCCAAAAAGTGGAGATTATACCAATGGTCCATTAATGGTAAAGTGATAGAGCAAGTTAAAGACTACAAATATCTAGGCATTCACTTTCAATATAATGCAATGTGGTCTACCCATCGCAAATATGCAGTGAAGCTCGCTAGTGTTAGTGCATCGGCCATAGCACGTTTCTTCAACCACAGGGGCAACCAATTTGTGCCACCTACAACCAAAATTTTCAGGTCCAAAGTTAGCTCCCAGTTATTGTACGGCATCCCAATCTGGATTAGAGGTTTTGACCACATCATTGAACAAGTCTAATCCAAATTTCTGCGGAAAATTATGGCCCTACCAAATTGTGTACCGAACGCGGTCATATATTTGGAAACTGGCTCGTCCTTGATGGAAACCTGTGCGTGGCTTACAACCTTTAAATACTGGCTCCGCCTTCATTATAACTTTGGACATGGGAGCCTCATACATCACATGCTTCCCGAGCTTAAACTCTCATACTGGTCAGCATATATCGAAGGGAAAATTAAAGTATTGGGGCTCTCTTTGGAATCCTTGTCCATGTTGCCTTTTGCCGTTGCATTCCAACAGATTAAAAACAGGTTGTTAGACTCGGAGCACCAAAATTTATATAGTTTAGCTAATAAAACCTGCTCCCCCTTGAATTTTGAGATTCCCCTTACAACAGGGCTGATGGCTTCATATCTATCTTCCCTGCAGGTCCCTGAACAATGTAGAACGTTCACCCTGGCCAGATGTAATGCTATGCCATCCACCATTTTATTTGGCAGATATAACAAGGTTTCTCATCTGGCCAGACACTGCCCTTGCAGATTGGAATGTGTGGAATCTATCACTCATGTTCTCCTGCACTGCAATGAACTGGTGTTAAAATGTATAAATGGTACTGATAATTTATGCCAATAAAGGCTGACTTGACTTGACTTGACAGATATCTACTCCCTCCAGTACCAGACATAGTATGCCTCTTTAAATCAGTTGCTGGGAAGCACAGGCAGGATTATGCCTTTTCAGTCTTGCTGTTTGTGGGCTTCCTATTGGTAGCTGGTTGGCCACTGTGCGAACAGAATGCTGGACTAGGTGGGCCTCTGGTCTAAACCAGCATGGTTCGTCTTATGCTGTAATGACATAAAACTCTTTGGATACTGAAAGTGCTGTATGTTAAATGTTTTTAGTATTATAAGTTGTTAAAAATATCCTGAAAATGAAAGCAGTGGTACCTGGTAATGAAGTTTAGGGAAGTCTTATAATCTCAGTCTTTGGTGATTTAAAGGTTGGAGTGGCTGTCTGCCTGGAATTCTTAAAATGGGGCTTCATTTGAGCTACGCGTGCTTGATTAAAGCAAGAACTACTTTACCATTTTTGTTGACAAGCAACATGCCTATACACACAAATTCAAATTATTGTTATTGTTAATTAATGTAAGACAGAGAGCAGGATTTAAAAAAAAACACATGACTGGATGTGTGAAACATATTGAAGAATTTTGTGGCATAAGTCGAATTTGAGGTATGGTACCCCTTCCCAGGTCACAGGCTCAGCTCTTTCATGGCAGCAGAGTTTTCATATCACACACTGTTTGAATCCTATTAGTAGTTCATCATGTGTTATAGTTCATCTTGTCAGCTGAAGGTTTCTACAACATGTACACATAGTGAAATAGATATGTGACAAATGGCACATGGGATTCAGCGGTTTCCTTGAATAAAAATGATTTCTAAGTAAAAAATCTATATTGTATGAAGAGACTCTTCGCTCCCCAAAGGAATTATCTTTGCTTGCTCAGCTGTACCAGCTGCCAAGGCATTTGTCACTCACAACCTCAGCAGTTAAACACTGGCCTGACCAGAACATCATAACTCCACTATTTTTATGGCAACTGCCAAAAAAGGATTTAAGCCCACATTCAGAATCCAAGCTAAATCCATGAAATGAATGCATAAAGTTGTAAACTGGATTCATGTTTAGTTTTTCTAAGTTTATATTGTTAACATTTGCCTTATTGGAAAAGGACTAAATCATAATTCGGTTTTGCAGAGTTTATTTTAATAACCATCACATCTGTATTTTAATTGAGCTATCCACTATGACCCAAAGGTCTCTTTCCTTTCCCTCTCAGTCAGTCTCAGGTTAGACCCCCATTAGCCTGTACTTAAAATGGGATTCTTTGTTCCAGTATGCATCACCTTGCACTTACTTATATTGAACTTCATTTACCACATTGTTGCCCACTCACCCAATCTGTGGAGCTCTTCCTAGAGCTCTTCACAGTCAGCCTTGGTGTTTGCTATCCTGAATAATTTTGTGTCATCTGCAAATAGAGATGCTTAGATATTGTTGGATTATTGGGGGGGAAAATCTTAGAATTCCCTATAGTCTAAGAAAGATCTCCTTATTACTTCAGATAGGAGGAACTAATTCTGGCACTTTCTGTATGCAAACTTCTGCTTTCCCACCAAGCAATTCCTACGTGAAGAAATTAAGTCATGTTAGTGACTGCAGCATGGACTTTTAAATCAAGCTCTTCAAAGAATCTATGATGTATGATCGTAACTGAAAACATCTGATATCAAGCCTAGAAGCTCATGCATACAAAAAGAATCATGAGCATGCCTGAGTTAGACTCAGCTTCTAATTACTGAAAAAGTACATGACATGTGGGTGTGGAAAACTATATACTGGTAATATAAGTAGACAGGGCTTTTTTTGTAGAAGAAGCCCAGCAGGAACTCATTAGCATAATAGGCCACACCCAACAACAGGACCTCATTAGCATATTAGGGCACACTCTTGACAGCTCATCTCATTAGCATATTAGGCCACACCCCACATGTTACCAGAAGTGTGGTCATCCAGCCACACCCACCTTTTGCTTCTTATTCTGTTTACTTTGTTGTTAAAACCTTGGGCTTTTTTTGTAGCAGGAATTTCTTTGCATGTTAGGCCACACACCCCTAATGTAGCCAATCCTAATGAGTGTCTGCTGTTAGGTGTGGCCTATTATGCTAATGAATTCCTGCTTGGCGTGGCCAACTCAGGAGCCAGCCGGAACTCCGTTCCTGTGCGTTCCTGCCCAAAAATAGCCCTGCAAGTAAACCTCTTAAATTAAGACTCTCTGAACACAAATGCAATATATCTCATAAAGGAATTGGTGTTCCTCTGGTAGAACATTTCTTAGAATACAAGCATAAACCCACAAGCTTCTTGTTTTGGGTGATATTTAAATCTGATTGACAAGATGAAAGAATTCTGTTGAGAAAAGAAGCTGAATGGTACAGCTTGCCTAATATGAAGCATATATCCGCATTTAATTGAATCATAACGACGCAAGTTACTTGATCAGCTGTCCTTCTTTTCTCCATTCCCATTATATCATGAGATTTAGTAGAACATGTCTGTTAGGACTTTGTAATAGATTTTGCAAAGAAAGTGATACTGATACTGTCTCTTCATGTGAGGTTATTGCCACAAAAACAGCAGAATGGGGAGGCAGGATTATTATTTTAGTTTTCTGGGTATTCATTCTAGTCTTTTTAATGGTAAGAAACTCAAGCAACCTGATAAGTCTTGCCAGCAAAGTAGTAAAAATCCTTCTCAGCCACTTGATGTCTTGTAGTTTATTGCATACATAATTAGGACTATCACCTTAATTGCCTGCCTATTAAATTATCTCTTCTTAATTGATCAAATATCTTCCTGCTGGGACTTTTAACCTGTAGATATTAACAAGAAGCCAGTGTAATGTGTCAACCACATTATGTGGGTGGCATATCAGTTCTGAATGCCACTGTATTTCTAGCACATCAATACATTACAAACTGTAAGGTTAATTTTAAAACACCCCCTTTCTTAATTGACCTGGGATAGTCTGACAGGTAGGAGAGACCCATTCAAGTCACATATAGTAACTTGCCGAAGTGTGCTTTATTCTTCTGATCATATGCATAATTGTAGCATGGATCAAGATGGGTAGCTCTGTTAGTACATACAGCTGTAGCAATAGAAAAGAGCAAGAGTCCAGTAGCACCTTAAAAGACTAAAAAAAAATGTGGCAGGGTATGAGCTTTCGTGAGTCACTGCTCACTTCTCCAGATAATTGTATAATCTATCTCTAGATTTTACAAATATTTTATGAATAAAGATTTTCACAGAAACACTGAATCAGCTAGTCCATGCCTTTTAAAGGATTCAAGACTGTTTAAGTTCTAATAGCAATCTTCTCCTCATTAACATGTATTATATTATTATATAACATGTATTTAGACATAGTGATGCATGGCGTACAGCACTGATGATGCTTTGTCTTTTATTTATTTATTTTATTAGATTGATAGCCCACCTTCCCTGTACAACAGGGCTCAGAGCAGGTAGCAACAGTGATCATAAAACAATATCCAGAACATTAAACTATTAAAACAAATCCTTACAATAATACTGACAGCTAGAAGATGGCACAAGAAAAGAGAGCACAACCTCGTGCCTCTTAACTGGGGGAGAGCAGGGCTTTTTTTCTGGGGGAATGATCCAGAACCCCTTTGACAAAATTCCTTTTAAAATGTTTAAAAGTTCATGAGTTTTCAGTATAAAGATTGAAAATGTAATTTCGCTCTTGAGAGTTCTAGCACCTCTTTTTTGTATGTTTTTTTAAGCCCTGGGGGAGAGTGAATATTCTACAATTAGTCAAATGAAAACTAACAGACATAGTAACAGGGGAGGGTTGTGAAGATTGCCTGCTGGGTGATCTTGGCCCAGTCACGGTTCTCTCAGAGCTCTCTCAGCCTCACCTACTTCACAAGGTGCCTGTTGTGGAGGAAGGAAGGACAGGAGATTGTAAGGTGCTTTGAGAATCCTTAGGGTAGAGAAAAGCATGGTCTAAAAACCAGCTCTTCTTCTTTATTATCATTGATGCTTTTCACATGGGGGTAAGGGTTAACACTTAAACTGCCCCTCTGTCATCAGCACAGAGGGAAGACAAAGTGTTGACAGCCAAAATAATTTTTATTTGGGTGAAGAAAAATGAGCAACAACAAAGAGCAAGATTGTTTTCTTTTCTCAGTCTTCCTTTTAATGGAGCAGAGGGAAGGAACTCCCAGCACATCAGCTCTATGGATGACTGGAAGAAAACACAGCTGGGCTAGAAGCAATGCTGCAGTGATGATAGAGGATCAACCACTTTCAACACTTTTCTGGGAATAGTGTCACCAATCTCCAGGTAGACCTGGAATTTGCTAGGAATTGCAACAGATTAAGGATGGGCACAAACCAGCTCAAGAACTAAGGTTCTAAGTACATGGAGAATTTTGGCTGGTTCATGGTTCATGAACTGAAGTTCATGGCAGGTCAATCAGCACACAGTTTCCATGAACTTTCAAAAAGTTCATGGTGGTTCGTGAATGGATACATTTCCAGACAGACTTTCTCCATTCAATCAAAATGTTTACCTAACATCATAAAGCAATTGGGGGGGGGGATTCTCCAGCCTGTACATTTGGTGTGTGTAGCTTGCCAGGGGTCCACTCCATACACTTTTGAACCTGTGCCTGACATATTTCACCAGAAAGCACTTTCCTGGGGGCACCTTCTTTGGGGGGCAGTAACTCAGACCTCGTAGCTTGAATCATCACCAAACTTGGAGGGCAGGTGGAGGAGAGTCAGCTAGACATCCTCTATGAGTGTGGTGTCTCTAGCATGCAAGAGGGTCATTCTACCACATCATGAACCCCACAAACTGAACCAATTTTTTTGGAGCCTAAAATTTCATGACAGTTTGTGGCTCACAAACCAGGCAGATGACAAACAATGAACCCCATTTTACCGGTTCACATCCACCCCCTACAACTGATCTCCAGACTACAAATATTAGTTCCCCTGGAGGAAATGGCAGATCCCCAGTCTGTGGGATTAGATCTCCCAAACAGGAATGGGCAAGATTCCAGTGAAGAGTTGAGGCTTATAGGGTGCGTACAACGGTATAGGTGCCGGTTGGAATCAGTGTACTTAACAGCGTTCACACGTAAAACATCTGCCTTCTGTCCCTAACTGTTGCAAAGAGCTTTAAACCGGTGTATTCTGCTACTAGGTCCCCAAGTGATGGTATCCTGAGTGCACCAGTTGTAACCGCTTTACCCCCCGTTTGATCGCTCTCCACCATTGTAGAGCCACTTCCGTTCGGAAGCCTGAGGCTTCTGCTTTTTGGCCGCCATTTTTTTTGTCAAGTCAGTGATATGCGCTTGGGCAAAGCTTCGCCCTGGCGTTTGTTTTAAAAAAAAGAAAAAGGTCCTTAGTTTAAGGTTTTAGAGGAGTCCAGGACCTCAGGGAGGCCATTTTGGTCTTTAAACTTTAAAGGTAAGTCCTCTCTTCAGGGCATGCTTTTCGGGACAGGGTGTTTTGCACATGCGCGAAGATCACCATTCTGTGGATGGCTGCCTATGCGCATGCGCAAACTGAGTTTTTAAAAAACCACCGATGCCCGCTGTGTGTGAACGGGCATACAGCAATGGGCTCCGCAGACAGGAGGCAAGTGTGATCGCATTTCAGCTGGCATAAATTGCACCGGTTGGAACCAGTGCAGTTTATGCCGGCTGAAACGCCCCGTCTGAACGCACCCATAGTGTGCCATGGAAGAAGGCAAACAAAGTACGCTGTTGGCTCCCACCAAAGACTGAGGGCACTCCAGTGTGAAGGACTGCTGGGGCATCTGCCGGATGTGTTTCCTACGCAGAGGCAAGATAAAAGACATAGACATTACCAGTGAGTACCAAGCAGTTTCTCCAGGCTCACCCTTGATTGGACAGACCATATTTACCTGACAAGCAACTGATGAATGGAAACCTATCTCCTGAAACCAGAAGAGAATCCCTGGAGCTTCCTTTCTGAAGCTATTTCGTTCAGCCCCTGTGGTATCATGGCAAATTATATATGTAAATACAGGACAGGTGTACAAGTTCCATGCCCTGATTTCAAGCTTCAAGAATTGCTGGTTGGTACCTTTTTTTGCTGAGGAAGAGTTCAGTTTATCAGTTTGTCATTCTTGACTTTAACTGCCTCTTTTCCAGTGTATTCTGCCATTATCTTTGTATATGAAGATGTTATTTTTCTCTTGCCGATCCTCAAGACATCATTGGAACTGATCATACTCAGCATGCAGTATCTGAGACTGCAGCTACAGAAATAAACTTCACTCTCTGCTATAAATTGATATCTCTCCGTGTCAGTTTAATAGCTGGCACTGAGAAAACACCTTCAAGAATAAGGGTCCTATTATATTTTCACCGTGGTGATTTCTTTTCTTTTCTTTAATACTTGCCCAAATGGGCAAAGTTTATTAGTTTTTAAGGATTACACAAAACAAAACAACAGAAAGAGCAATACATTTTTAAAATATCTAGACATTGTCTCGCTCACAACACCTTTAGATACATAGTTCTTTTTTCCTCCTTGTTTAACTTTATATTCCTCAACAAATATCATTAATCAAAATTCTATTCCCAATATATAGTTCATTTTTCTATATCCTATCTACTATACTTCATTTTACTTTAGTTTTACAATCATAAAAATAGAAAGGGAAAGAAACAGATGTTTCAACAGTTTAACAGTTCTAATTTGGGCACATATTTCTTGTATAATAACAGTTTGGTCCCTTTAAGATATTCCTTCACCTTTTTAGCTTTCAAAATCCCATATACTTGGAAACTTAGACATAGTATTTTATATTTTTCTTATCTTTACAGTGCCGGTATGTTTTCACCTTACTCTATGTAACTCCATCTTTTTTCTCACAATAGTAAATCATTACATCTTCTCCAGGAGATCAGCCCATTACTATTATTATTTTCCCCCTGCAAAGCCCACTCTAAAAATCAAACTGTCTTATAAGTTTCAGTATAGGTTCAAAGGGGGAAAAAGAATAAAGATATAGTATGTAAACATGTATTTCTTAACATTTAAGGTTCCCCTTTGAATTGACCAGTTAAGCCATGCAAATAGATGATGTATCATGTATAAGTTCAAAGTAAAGAAAGAGAAAGGAAGAAGGAGAGAGAAAAAAATAAACCAGTATTCTTAGCAGTTAGATTTCCACTTTGTCTCCTTGATCAGTTAAAACATACAAACAGTCAAGATATGTTGTTACAGATACTTATAAAATATAAGTTTCTTTTGTTTTCTCTGCAAATGTCTCCCCAAAATGGTTAGTATTATATGCCTCCGATCTTTGAAGGTGGTCTCTTTAGTCTTGCTTGTAGAATAACTCATGAAGTCCTGTCTCACCAGCTCGACCAGTGTTGTCTTATATCCAGCCACTGTCAAATTCTCTGAGGAATCTCCAAAGTTACAGCTGAATAGATCTCTCATTCTGAGTGTCGAGTGTTCAAACAGTTCCAGCCGCACTTCGCTTTGTGAAGTATATGACGTCATCTGTGCTTGGTCGTCTTGCACTTCAAGAAACATGATTTCTTCTCTTTCAAAGATTTCTTCCAGGGCTTGGCAGACAGAGGTGGTAATCTTTTTTTCCAATTGTAGCTTAAAGAGATCCCAATATTTTTCCCAGTCATCTAGCTGCTGTAATATGTTTCCAAAGAGATTTTCCTTCTCTATCACATTTGAAAAGGCCATCGCACTCCTGAACAGGCAGCCTCCACAAATCTGTGAACTATGCAGGTAGAAAAGTCGCGGTCGCCATTTTACAAATCTGTCCTCTTTTCAATAAATCAAATCAGCCACTTAAGATTAGTCTCTGTAGAAATCTTTTCCCAGCTAGCAAATAGAAGATTTTAGTGCAAAGTTTAGCCCCTCAAAGTGAAGAACTCCCTTGAACTCTGGCAAGCCGCAGGCGCGGGAGTCAGCTCCCTTTGCTTCTGGGGAAGATTTATGGGGGCAATCAAATGTTCTTTTCCAAGTTTAAAGTTTGTGAAAAAGCCAAAAATACTCACTGAGTCTTCGTCAAGGATGTTAATGACGAGGTGTAGAGGCCCTTATATGGGGTAGTTACAACTTTCCAGTCGTGCTAACACAGCTGGTCTTTAGGAGCTTCTGCTTCAAGACAGTCTGATTCCGTCTCCTGCTGTTGCCACAGACAGGGGGCTCAGATGAAAGTCTTCTGCCACCAGTTTCCTACACCCGAGGTACTGGAGAGACTCCTGACCCGTCCGGTGTGTCCAGAAAGGTCAAAAAAGTCCACTAAAAAGCTCCAAAAGCTAGTGAAACTCAGAGAGAACCCTGAGTATTCAACTAGGTCGTTGTACAGAAGTCCCACCTCTCACCGTGGTGATTTCTTGTTCATTCTACTGCTTTCCCGCCCTCAATATGTAAACCTATTGACAGGAAATATTTACTAGATTGTCACATTTTGTCTTTATTCTACTAAGTCTACTGATTTAAAAATGATAGTTCCTGATATTTTTTTTAAAAAAAATAAGATGTCAAATAATTGTTTAAAGAAACACAATCAGCAGGCAAGTGCCATTTTAATAGTCTGTGGGATTAACAAGAAGTTCCACAGATGAGAAATTGTGTTTTGTTTGAAAGAAATCCATGTATTCCCCTTCTCTCAGCAGCATAAACCTTTATTTTCTTTATATGAGTGCACTTATGTGCTTTCTCAAACAAAACACTTCTGTGCCTGCAGCATTCTGGCTCTCATCCACTACAGTCTTGTTTTCTTTTTGCTAACCTAAGCATCTTTTCTCTAAATTCCGGCTGGGCACTACCCAGAAACTTATTCCGCAATCCCATCCATAGTCACATAGTGCAAATCATGTTGTGTTGTGTTTTGCAGTCCCATCGGTCTGGCCAAATTCATTTTTCTCTTCTCTGGTCACATCTGTGGCACCCAAACGTGTGTGCTCATTTCTCAGTTCTCTCAGGAAATAAATGGGATTGGCTGCTGCATAATGTAGTGTCACTATTTTATGCACCATTGTGTTCTTTACACAGATTGAACTTGCTTGCATAAACAGGCTGCACATTAGCAAGGTGTACATTTGGAACCAAGAAGCTCTTGTTTGTGCATCAGAAATGACATGGAGAATCATGAATAGCCAAGACAACAAATGCCAGAAATACTTTCCAAATTGCGGGGGGGGGGGGTGGGAGGGGATAGAAAAGAATCGGATTTGTTTTTCTTTTACAAACAGAAGGAGGCAGTCTCACTGGTATTATTTCTGGAATTCTCTTAAATTTTTACAAGTACAAATCGAGATGCTCTGTGTGACAGCTGAACCTCAAATGACATTGGCATAAAATCATTTAACACCAGCTGTAACTCCTACTAAATCATTTTAATTGTCCACATTTTAACATTTTAATGTTAAGAATGGCTATAGAATCATTATGCCATGCTGGAAGATCTTTCAAGAAAATTTGCAGCTGAAATTATGTTGCTGCTTTATTTGTTTGTTGAAAATACTTTTATCTTGCCTTTCTCCTGAGCCCCGTGTTGAGAAAGAGACTAATATTTTCTGTTTATGGATTTATATCTGCTGACACACACACTATATGAACTGTGCACACACATGTATACCCATAGGCATAGAGAAAGCTGCTTGCATTACCTACTGTGAGAGATTTCACATAGAGGACACTGGCCTGCATTTTATGTTAATGAGGTTTGCACATATTCAGCTCAAGAGCCTTATGGGAAAGAGAAGCACATTTTAGCCATTGTTAGCAGAAGGAGAGGTAGCTAAGAGGTAACTAAGGAGAGGTAGCTCCACCATTGCTGAAGGACTCGATGTTACACAGTACTTGGATCTGATCTGCATCTGAATTGCCATTTCCTGTTGGATGGTGCCTTGTTTGCCTGGGAAAGCCAAGATCTATCTGCACATCAAGGGAGATACAGGATGCCAGAACTTCACACCTGACCAGATGGCTTTCCATGAGATAGAGTTTAGAGTTTCAAATATTGTCCACACCCCTAGGTACATGCCCCTTTCTACATGCACCAATGAGTGAGGTTATGGGATGGACTTGCAAATAGGTGGGTTCAGGTTGCCACTCACCTGGAGATTCAACTATAAAAAGCGAGGACTATGTGTTAGGTCCTTTGCTAGCCGCAACCCCCTTCAACATCCCCTGTCTTCTTTCATACCCCTAATGCCCAGCTTTCTATCAAATGACCCTATTGTCTTTTTCTGATCTTTTTGGTGTGTGCAGCCAAGGAGGTCCACACCTTGCTGGCTGGTTCTAGCAGGTGTGAATTAGCAACATCCCTAGGTCTTATTTTCTCACCCTTCATTTTTCATCGCATCAGACAAGGCTTCAGGAGAGATAGTCATGGTTCTTTCAGAACTCTCTCAGCCCCACCTACCTCACAAGATGTCTGTTGTGGGGAGAGGACAGGAATGTACTTGTAAGCTTCTTTGAGGCTCTTTAATGTAGAGAAAAGCAGGGTATAAAAACCTATTCTTCTTCCTGGAGATCTGAGGGTAATGCTTGGGGAGTACAGAGTTTGGGAAGGGGAGGAAGCTCAGTCATGATGCCACTCTAGGACTTCTGTTTCTCCTAGCTTCTATGGTGTGCCCTGGAGTCCATCCTCCAAAGCTGTCATTTGCTTCAGCAGAACTTATTTCTGTAGTCTGGAGATCAGTTCTAATTTTGCAAAAACAATCAGGCCCCACCTTGAGGTGGGCTAGCATAGCTATCTCTCTCCATGACTGTGGCATAAAGACTGCAGGGGGCTAGGTCAATTTTTTGTACTTAGAATTTATATACACCCCTTCCCCAAATTATTTCCACAGATGCCCTTGACAGAAATAGCCAATCAGTCATCTCCAGTACACATTGTCAGACAGCAACAGATTGTGCATGGGACTGTAACAAGATCTACAAAACTGATGAATGAGGAAGAAATATTTTCAAGTTTGGTCTTCTGCTCCTTGTACAACAAGTTCAAAAGAAAAAGAAAAAAGGTAGCCGAAAGTAAACTTTTTCATAATAGGGTTTTGTTATATTACATACCATGTAGTACAGGAAAGAATCCTGTAATCCCTTATGTGCACAATTCACACAAAATGTTAAGAAGAAAATGTTTCCTTGTGCAAGAGTTCAAAACCAAACTTCAGGTACAACAGCACTATCAAGTGATTTTTAGTCTCCAGTTAGGCAGTTGATATCCCAACATTTCAACAAATCAAAACTAGGTTTCAGTAAAGGCAAGGGACTGGGGGGGAAATTAAACACAAATAACACTTTTTAAAAAGAAATAACTATGGAGAAAAGGACAGGTGACATCACCATGTCAGGGATGTCATGCACCACCCACTCACCCCTGGAACACACACACCCCCGAATCCCCCTGCTGTGACAGTGAGGGAACCTGGCAATCTTATCTGCAAACTTGGTGATTATACTGCTCACCTTCTGGATATTTGTGAACAAATTAATACTAATCCTTGTTGGACTCCACTGTTCTCTCCCCTCCATTGTGATCTGTCCACTTATTCTTTTCTTCCTCTTTGCTTCCTGTCATTTAACTGGTGTTTAGTCCATAAGAGGACCTCTTACCCTAGGACTGCTAAGCTTACTCAAGAGTCATTCATGAGATATCTTGTCAAAAGCCTTTTAGAAGTCCAGCTAAATATCTATTGAATTACCTTTCCTGCTATCAGCTCAAGAAAGACCCGGGGGAACCATTTCTTCTTTCTCCAAGTATACAAAGCCGCTAAATGAATGTATTGTCAGACTAAAAGCCCTCTGGGACCCAAGATCTTTCTGTATAGCACCTAGCAGTGCACTCTGCCGGCACCAGCTCAGTGTTAAGCAATGGTAGTCATCCATTCCCTGACATTCGCTGTCAGTGTCTGGCTCTGTGTTCCTTTCAAGCAGTTCTCTGAAACTCTCTGTTCAATTGTCTGCCAAAGTAGTTAACACATGCTTTCCCTGCAAATGTCTTGGGCTGTCATGGAAGTTACAAACTCTTCACACTTTTAAGTTTTGTGCATGCATGTGTGTGTGTGTTTGTTTTAAAAGAAAAAGACTGGTAATATGCCCAGTAAAGGAATGGAACCCTTCCTGCAGGGTATCCAACATCTGAGTGCAGCACATAATGGGTGGCAGTGACATTTCTAAACAACAGGATCATTGTCAGAGTCTTGATATGTCTAGACAAAAAGTCCATCTAAATGCACATAATGGAAAGCATTTTGCAGATTACCTATCCATCCTGATAATTTATTAGTGAGGTTATCTACTGATGGCAGGATTGCCTCACCTTCTTTGCTTACAAATGTCCTGGTAACGTGAGCCTTGGGGTTAACTAAATCTGATTTAGTGGACTTGAATTTCAGAAGCAAGACATTACACATCTGCTTCTGTAAGTCTAATGGTCTTTAGCAGTCTCCATTGCAGCTGTGAGTATAGAGATGTCATAGCAAGGAATGCTAACAAGTTTCTAGAATGCAAATGGAATTAGCAGAATTTCTATGCAATGGTGCAAGCTGCTGTCTAAATGACTAGGTAAATGCTGCCACCAGGATGGAAGATATTTGCATTTCCCCTTTAATCTCATGTTACACTCCAGCTTCATACATCTTTTCCTGTAATGATCACAGAAAATTCCAGCCCCTCTCCAAGGTGATTTTTTTTCTCCCCTTCAGAGAATGGTTATTCTGCAGGAGGCTTCAACTGACATGCTGCATGTGATGAAATAAGCAACATGGAATGGAAAAGCAGGCTGACTGACAAAATCCCTCAGGGAAAATGTATGTCTACTGTGAAGTATTCCCACCAGATACTATTAAACTGTGTATTACAAATCTTTTTTATGTTGCCTCAGCAGCATGAACTAAATGTCTTCTAAAAAGCTAACATTTTGTTAGATTAACATCTTGCCTGCCTCATGAAGAAGAATGTGTGTAGGGTATAAGGAATGCCAGTGAGTCTAAGATAGGTGAGAGCTGCTCACAGAGGGAAGCCTTCAGAACTGTTACTGCATTTTCAATAGTTACTTTATAGAAGCTTTGCAGAAGTTGATTGCCATGTGAGTTACCAGAGACAAGCTGGTTTGAGTTGCAGCCAGTTCACTACAATCATCTGAAGGACTCAGGAGTGAGCTAGAACCACCGCCACCCTTCACACACACCCAAAACTGAGCTATATTCTGCCTTGAATCTTACAGAAAGGGTTCTTTTCAATGTAATTAAGAAGTTGCACTGTCCTTCTCCCAAAATAAAAGCAGAATGCAAAGGCAGGAAGGCTCAATCCAAATACATTAGTTGTGTCAAAGTTGAACTGAAATCAAGGGAACAGGTTTCTGTTTCCTATTAGGTGTTCATTTTTGTAAGCCTCTCTCCTCCCCCCTCCATTCTAGCTCCATGATAATTCAACAGTAACGCAGGGCCCAGAAAATGCTGTTTAGGGGATTTACAATAAAAAGGCTGGGGTGGGGCAATAGCAGAACTATCAGAACTTGCTGGATATATCATGACAGCCGCTTAAGCATAAGACAGTTAAGGGTGCACCTTGACACACAGTTTGTTATGGCATAAACATGCATTTTCAACAAAATACTCTAGATACATCAGCAAACAAGATTTTCTCCTCTAATGACTCAATATTTGGAAGCTACTTGCGGGTAAGTATGTAGCTGGGGCCTGAGAACAGAAGCTGAAGAGATTATTATTTTCAGTTATACAATACAATATCAATACAAATTATCATGTATGAAAGATTTCATTTACCTAAAATATGTTTGACACATCAGTATAAAGGTTAGCCAAACACAACATTTAGTCAGAGAACTCATAGCACTTTGTGGGGGAGGGAGTATGGCTGCCATTCACCTGCTGGGGGCAGGGGGATTTCCTGCTGCCAACGGGTGTGGTTCCCCACCACTGCTTATCTGGCTGGGTGGGGAATGGCAGGAAATGGGGGAACCAGCGGCATCCCAGTGTTCTGACATCACTCCCTATGCACCTGGAAATGTTGTCGGCATTTGACACGGGATGCCATGGATACTCTGGCATTTGGGCAAAACTCTAGGAACATGTGCCTTCAAATATTAACTAATTAAAACTTGGACAGAAAATTCCCTCCTAGTTAATATTGTTGTTATAGCAAAGACTAATTGAAAAATTAGTGATGGATCTTCAGAGCTACCAGGTTTTCTGATGCCTGGCTGCCTGACTGAGAGTTCAAGAAACCCAGAGAGCATGGAGAGTGACTCAGTGCATGTGTAACTGACAAGGAAGTTTTCCAGTGAGCAGAATTAGATTTTGCCACTGAAGAAGATTGGATTGATGGACATGTATTTTAAAAATGTTTACACCAATGTCATTTTTGTCTCACTGGCTTGGAATTAACTTTGATTCTGTACAAAATATCAGTCCTGTTTGTTTGCTATTCTATTCTCTAGTACTGTAGTTATTAGGCATGGTGTTAACTCTTTTGCTTTTACACCCTAGCATCATATATCCCCCTCCCCATTCCTCACACTGCAACTAAGCAGCAAATCCAGTAACCCTGGAGCAGCTTGTGCAATCTCAAGTTTCAGCTAAGTCTAGCTATGAACTCTAAGCTCTCCCTCTCAGATTCAAGTTTTCCCATTGGAAACCACAAGATGAGAAATGGTACTAATTCTTAATGGCGTTACAGTGCCAATGATTTTTTAAGTGGCTGCAACAGCTGTTGATATGTAGCACAGAGATAAGTTTCAGCAACAAACTAGATGAACTGGAATAATACTTCCCACTCTAGAGAAATGGCACTCTATTCCACAGTGTTATAGAAAAAGAAAACCATAGCAAACTGGATCCTGGAAAAATTGGGAGGATACCAGGTAAAGAATGGGAGAACTATGGATTGTTTACTGACATCATTTGAAACCATTATAACTGTATGAACAATCAAATGCAACTGGGCCACAATTGATTGATATGCAATCGACCCAAGTCATTTCAGGACTGCTGGTAGAATACTTTACTCTGTCATTATGGAATAAAGCTACAAATGTCATAGAGAAACAGAAAAACAGATTCACAAATTATTCTCCCTCCCCCTCCTCCTTTTCTTGGGAACACTGTAGTAAGCATTATACCTACACTAGGTACTGGGTTTTCACAGGACTGTGGGTAGAATACATCAGGGTACTGCAGCGGCTTACATTAAGAAGTATTGTGATTAAATGGATTTACAAGTTACCTCTCTTAACATGCCTTTCTATCTATTTCTAAGTGTCTCATTTTCCTAAATATTAGTCCAAGTTGCATACACAGCCCTTAAAAAGAGCTTACAATAAGAAGTATTGTGATTAAGTGCATTTACCTCTCTTAACATGCCTTTCCTATCTATTTCTAAGTCAATAAAATCAACCATTCCTTAGAAATGTCTCATTTTCCTAAATATTTGTCCAAGTTGCATACACAGCCCTTAAAAAGTCCCAACATGAGAACTGAGGGTGAGTCATGTGTGAATCACACCTGCAAGTATATCCTCTGTTTCCTGGCTAACATACTAGAGGGGAGAAGACATGCAGCTTTCCTACTGTGAGAAACTTAAGCTCCATAGAGAAGTACAATTCACAGTATGGGCATGGATAAGTCTATTGGGAGGTGATACTGAAGTGTGAAAGTTGGTTGCAAAAATTGCTTACATCTACATTTTTTCCTGTTTGTAGCAATGTCCAAACCTGTTTTTAGAAGTGCTCCCCACAATTATTTGGCCCTTGCTTTGACTAAGTTAGAAAGAATTTATCCTACAGAATATTCCATGCAATGATATAAAACATGAACAAGAGAAATATGAACCAAATTAAATCCAGAGGTGATTTTTTAAAAATGTTTGTCAAAGGACTTGTACTTCTTCCGCAACTGATAAGAAGGTCGAAGAGCAAATTCTTTACAGGGTCTGTTGTAATGTGAGGCTGTGGAGATGTCTCATGCCTTAGTAATACCTGTTTATTTACAAGTATGTATGTCGAACATGAGCAACAGACAGACACCCAGGGCTTCTAATCTGTAGTGCAACAGCATTTCCCCAAAGTGAACATCATGCCTGTAGAGCCCTTGAATCCATGGCTGTTTCTTGCAAGCCAGCTGGAAAATTGCATTCCAACTCTACACTATTTTCTTTCCTGTAACTGAGAAAGAAAATGACTGCAGCACACTTACTCCAGCTTCTCCTGGACTTGACAATACATCCTACCAACCTCATCCTAACCACCCCTAAGGAATCCTATACAAAATAAGGATCATTTAATAGCAGTTGATTATCAAAACAGCACCACCTTTCTATATCAGGTTACTTGAGAAGTGCAGATATATATTTACAATAAGGTCAGGGAAACTATGTATCAGGATTTTAAAAAATTAGACTGCTTGAAGGCATGACCATTATGATTTATTCTTAAACCAGCCAAGTGGCTGAAAGGAAAGTAGATTCTGCACAACCTGCCAGCTTTGAAGAGATTTGATTGATGTGACAGCCATATAATTCATCTGTGACAGAACCAACTTTTGGAAACAAATATGAAATTTGATTCCCACCTCCCCTCTTTCTTTTTTTGTGCCCAGGAGTCATTTCGTAGAAAAAGAGGTGCAAGAGTTCATTAGCATAGCTCATTAGCATAACTTATTTGCATATGCCACACCCCCTGATATCACCGGAAGTGTATCAAAAGGCAACACCCACTGCTCAGGCTCCACTGGACTGTTTTGGATTGCTAGCTATCGGGGGGGGGGTATGCAGATCTGTCCTCGCAGAGGAGGGAGAGCTTGTACCTGAATAAACCTTGGCCTTAAAGGTGCCACTGGACTGTCTTGGACCGGGGGGGGGGGCTCTGCAACGTACCTGACTGCTTCTTGCTCTGACTGAGGGCTGCTGGGAGCAGGGGGTGGGACTTTTTGCATGTGCCCGCCCCCTGGGCTCTTTACTGCGGGAGCTCCGCTCCTGCAGGAAATGACCCCTGCTTGTGCCAGAGATACTGGAGATGCTGCTTGCATGTATGTATAATCACCTTGCACCTACCTGGGTAACAACGTCCCAGTTTGCCTTATTTTGATGGAAAAGGAATTAAAAGACTGGAGTTATCACACATACAGATGAATGCACATGTACTTACAACATACATTTGGTAATAGATGTTCCCATTCACTGTATGAATTGCAAGAACAGAGCAATTGCCAAACATTTTCATGGTGAGGGAGAGGATGCACTATAGAGTCTTATTTTGACATATTTATTGCTTTACAACTGTTGACCTTATAACCTTAGCTTGTTATTTACTTTCCTTTTTTCATATCTTAAAACATCTTCATCATGTTACATGTTAATTTGCTGTTCAGCCCCTGTCTATAAATTTGAACCTTACCTTCCTTCCAATGTATTTGAAAAAGCGTGTGTGAACACAAAAGCTCATACTTTGAATAAAACTTCATTGGTCTTAACAATGCCACTGGACTCTAAATTTGTTATAGAGACCTCTGTAAGTGAAAAAGCAAAAACTTAAAGTTCTGATGTTTAAAGGTGCTACATATATTAATTTGAACTGAACCGGATTTAAGTGCAGGTGCTCAAGTGTTAACCTAGATCCAGTTTGTAGACTGACTGGTCTACAACAGAAGGATTGTACCAGTCCAGTGTCATTTTATATGATTAAACAATTTTTGCAGTTCACAGACATGAAACCAGAAGTGTCAGTAACATTTAATCCACCTAATGTGGTTTATAACTGAGATCTCTCTAAACAGTTGGAGGCATGCTAGTAACACAGCACTGGAAATGTGTCCATCTGAAAAATCTTTGCAAGTGTGAATGGCAGGGCCAAATATGAACATGGCATTACAGAGCATGTTTTATTCTAAACTCGCCTGATACCCGTGCTTCGCTACAGTATTTAAGTTCCATAAATCCAGTTACAATACTGATGATGTGAAATCTGAAATGTGACATTTGTTGTAGGAATTCTAACGGAGAAGATTGTAGTGTAAGAAATTAAGTGAGACATACATACTTTTTTCCCCCTCTACTGAAGGACCTCTCTCTAGACCACATTGGTGGTTCTGCTCTCAGGTGCCAGGATCACCAGGCTGCTTGATGAGCTCACTCTGGAGCAGGCCACATAGAACTCTCCATTTAAGAAGCAGTCGTCATTTAAGAAGGAGGGGTCATGTTTCTCAGAAATCTCTTCATGGGGGGGTTGACTTCATGGTAGGAATACACTCCCCTTATTTTGGGTTTCTTGGTGCAGAGGTTTGGCCTGGGCATTAAGACTCCCGCCTGTTTGGTGTTGGGGGGGATTATGTTTAAAGGCATCAGGGAGGCTGGGCCAGCAGCAGGACTAAGGCAATCCTGCTGAGCAAACCTCCGTAGTGGCTGTAAGCATCCCACCTCCTCTCCTACATCTGATAGGCAGCTGCCTGTCCAGTGTAGGAGGGGGAGGAGTATTAGAAGCCACTGTGGAGGCAGGACTGGCAAGATCACTAAGGCATTACTGCTGGGGTGGGCTCCCTCATGGCTTTAAGCACCCTACAACCACTGCTGCACCTGAAAGACAACCACCTGTTAGGTGTAGGAGGTGGGGGGAGTGTGTTGGAAGCCATCAGAGAGGCTGGGCCAGCAGCATCACTAAGGTGATCCTGCTGGGGTGGCGTCCTTGATGGATTAAAGTACCCTGGTTTTGCTCCTACACCTGACAGACATCAGCCTGTCTGGTGTTGGGGGGGATTGTATTTAAAGGCATTGCAGAGGCTGCGCCAGCAGCATGGCTAAGCCAATCCTGCTGAGCAAAATTCCCCGGTGGCTGTAAGCATCCCACCTCCTCCCCTACCCCTGACAGGCAGCTGCCTGTCCAGTGTAGGAGGGGGAGGGGGGAGGAGTATTAGAAGCCACTATGGAGGCAGGGCTGGCAGGATCACTAAGGTGTTACTGCTGGTGTGGGTTCCCTTGTGGCTTTAAGCACCCTGCAACTGCTGCTGCACTTGACAGACAACCGCCTGTTAGGTGTAGGAGGTGGAGGGAGTGTGTTGTCATCAGAGAGGCTGGGCCAGCAGCATTACTACACCTCACAGGTGGTTGTTGGCTATTCCTGATTTCCTTAACTGTCAAACTGTCATTAACTCTGTGCAGTCTCCTGTAACTGTTGTTTTTACCTCAGAACACTGAGCTCTGCAGCTGACCAATCAGAGAGTGGCAGCCACATAGGAATCAATGGGGGGAGCACTTTTTACCCCTTTTGACCCACAGGGGTTGAATTGCTAAAAATCCCTTCTCAGTGACCATCTATGCCATGGTAGGAGCGCTCTCCCCGAATTTGGTGTTTCTAGGTCCAGCGGTTTGGCCTGGGTGTTGATTTTATGATGAGGGGATTTTCTTTTATATATATAGATGTATAATGCTGTACACATTTCTTTGGAACTTTATCTTATATTTTGCCAGTGATTGTTCAATTTTTTCATTCTTAGAAGGTTATCATTCAGCCATGTACATACAAGCCATGTGCATATTGACTGACCATGCAGGGAAGGACAGCTGACGCTAGTATTGCTAATGATCACAGAGAGGGAGCAAGTGTGCAGAAACTTCCTTCCCATATTCTCACTCATTAGACCATTTGATTATCACGTGGAGCCAAGGTAAGACCTCTGCCTAAGATACTGGAGAGCCATTGCCAATAAGAGTAGACGGTACTAATCTTGATAGACTAATGTTCCTGGGCACATGACTCTCCACATCTTCAGTCAGTGTGTGGAGAGGAAGAGTGGACACAAGCACGCTTGCCTCACCCCTACCTCACTGCAATTACCAACTCTGCACTGTACTTGCATGTGGAGGAAGTGTCCAGTGTTCCCTCTAAGCCGTGGAGTCTTGTGAGCAAAAATTCTACTTTGTGAGCTACTGGCATTAAAGTTGTGAGTGAGCAATTTGGCTACTGCATAAATTAGTTTGCTCTGGAGCCATCCTTCCTGAGCCAAGACAAAAATGTGTGAGCCAGAGGCTAAAAAACTGTGAGCTAGCTCACACTAACTCAGCTTAGAGGGAACACTGGTCCACACATTTCTATCCTGTGATCAGGGATACTGCTTTCCAAGCGTTCTTGATCAAAGGGTGGGAGCATACGTGTACACATTTCCTCCATGCATGGGAACAATGCTGACAAGCTGGCAGTGGGAATGGGCCAGCACACACGAGAGACAGAACACAAGGAGGGCTGTGTGCTCAGGGTTAGTATGCGGCAACTTCATGCGGTCAAGTGTTCCAGCTTTATGAAGAGGCATATAAAGGAGGCAAGGAATACTGATCTGCTGTGGCATCTTTATTCCCTCCCCCCAGTTTTCTACTGTGACCACTCTTTTTTTTTTGCCATCAAGTCACAGCTCACAACCCAGTAGAGTTTTCAAGGCAAGAGACATTCAGAGGGTGTTTTGCCATTGCCTGCCTCGCTGAGACAACGCTGGTATTCTTTGGAGGTCTTCCATCCACATACTAGCCAGGTCTGACCCTGCTTAACTTCTGAGGTTTGACAAGATCAGGCTAGCCTGGACTATCCACCACTTAGCTGAGATGAAATGTACTTGGGGACAAATTACATGGAGATAATATGGGAGCACATACCCCTTTTGCTCTAAAAGTCAGTCTTCCCTTCTTACGTATTTGATTGGGGCAGGCAAGGGTTTTAAAAAACATGTCTACTGCTGTAATGTCTAGTTTGGCCTTAATAAAGGGAGAATCAGGCCTGACTGCTTTAACTATCTATTACCACCAACCTTTGAAATTAAAACACCTGTCGTGGCATATATTATAATTTATAATAAAGGTTTCTTTTATGTATTGAAAGGCAGGAGATGATTATCAATACAAGGCTTTTATTCAAAACATTACTCAGCTCTAATGTGACCCTGCAAAGAGCGGCATCCAAACTTATACTGTTCCAAACTGAACTATATACAATGTAACTACTTTCATGAGGTCTGATTGGACCTAAGCGGAGCTTTCTGATAGGATACTCTGTATGGCTTGAGGAACACTAGAAGATCTTTATTACGCAGCCAATCACAACAGAGGAAGCTAGGATACCTTACCCATAACTAAACAGCTTAGAAATAACTCAGAACATAATAGTTTCATTGGAAGAATATTAGGCTCACAAACAGGATCAGGCCTTCCTTATACAGGAAAAGACATTTTGCATTAATAAACTCAGTAGACTATTTCTCTTCAGAAGCTGAATCTCTATATTCATCAGGTAACTTTTATAAATGCCATTTCCTTGTTTGTGCTTAGATAGAGGTACAAAGTGTAGAGCTCTTTCATGTTCTATCCTCAGTCTCAGGGCTATTTTATTTATACTGCCACATCCACTCGGGAAAGTACCTCAGGCCCAAAATATGTTTCCACATCAAAGTGCAACTCTTTGAGGCAAGTCTAACAAATACATAAACTCACTGGCAGAGTTGCCTATCTTGTTGTTGGGTGTGTTTTTTTTAAGAACACATCTAAGTTTAAATTAAATATAGCTGTAGAAATTTTATACAGTTTTTAGTTCTTAGACCTTTACAGAATGCTCACACAGAAAAACAAAGTAGAATTACAGGTCTAATAAGAAGTTTAGTAATACTTGATTAGATTATCTGACTACACATATGAGGCAAGATGAATATACTCAATAGTGCCAGACAAAGTGGGTTTTTTATTTTTTGCACATGAAATGAAGACACATCAAGCCCAGTTCAAAAATAGCCATTAGGTGCCATAGCTCTTTCAAGATCTTAGCAATAAGAAAAACGATCCTTATTGTATTTTCCAGGGGTTTTTTTCCCCAGTGCGGATACTTATTTCCACCAAAAGAGGGCTCACTCTCCCCCAACAGCTTTTCCTGCATAGTCAGTAGACTTCCTGGGTTTGGAAAATATCCAAAAACTAAAAAATATCCCTTCAGGGACGGCTGAATTCCCCCCAAAACCTTTTGAAATGGCCTCTGCAGGGATCTACTTCAAGTATCAACTGTGAGAGATTAGAATGTTGGGGGGGGGGCTTCTAACTGGCTCTGTCAGTAAAAGGATAAGGGAAGGGCCCTTTCCAGGCCTCTTTTGGCCTTTCAGGGAGGGAGGGAGGAAGGGAGCCTTGGGGCCAGACCTCACAAGAGTTTCCAGTGCCAGGCTGGGGGATTTCTAGAGATTTTGTGGTGGACTCTAAG
>NW_015172572.1:352660-355982 GCF_001447785.1 Gekko japonicus
AAGAAAGAAAGAAAGAAAGAAAGAAAGAAAGAAAGAAAGAAAGAAAGAAAGAAAGAAAGAAAGAAAGAAAGAAAGAAAGAAAGAAAGAAAGATAGATGGGGGGCAGAAAGAGAGAGAAAGAGTGATTAAGTGGGGAGGCAGAAAAACAAAGAGAAAGATGACAGGTGAGAAAGAGAGAGGAAGTCACATGCATGGAGGAGAAATAGTGTGAGAGAGGTAGGGGGTGAGGAGAGGAAGCAAAGGTGTGATGAATGAGATAACCATCCCGCAAGTTGCTTGCGGGTCTCCACTTGTAACTTACTATTTCTAAAAAAAAAAGTAAACGATGTGCCTATTTTTTATGAGTGGGAGAGAATTGCTTACCTTTAATTGTGGTGAAGTTACTCAAGAGGCTTTCTAAATACCAGAGGAAAAATAATGAGATCCCTAAAAAGATGAATAAAGAGAAAAATATGCCTCAGGACCTTGGCAACTATAAATCAAATAAGCTTTCATGGTAGTCATATGCCCACTTGAGAATTCAAAGCATGATTAAATGCACAATTAGATATGTCTAAGTCGATAGGAGTGATTCCATTTGCAAATCCTGCTTTCCAACTTCTGTTCAATGGATGTCTCTGAAAAAACTGCCTGGCCAATCATTCTAAAATAAATTTGTACCTCAAATGAAGGAGAAGGTCAGCTTGCAGAGAGGATGGGGCTAGCACCACCCATCATCCTCCGATCCCCCAGATGCTGAGCACTCACACTTGCTGAAATGTATATACATCCTCCTCTTGTCTTTCCCCATTCTGAGATACAGGACAGGATTCGGTGGAATTCACTCCAAGAAGTGGAGAGGGGAGAGAAGATATCTTTCAGGGATGTACCACTTGGAATCCAGGGGACAGTATCTTTGTTTATACCTATGAGTCTCCTTAAATTTTGGAGGAATTATGTGTGTTATAGTAAATCTTCCTCCTTCTCTTCCCTTGAGGTATTCTAGGGTATTTAAGGCTTTTATTTTGATGGTTCTTGAACCGTGGTTTCACTATTGTGAGGTGAATTTGTTTTGCTTGTTTGTTTTTACTTTACACACAGTATTTCAGAAGAATGTTAGTTCTACTAGTTTTGTTATCCCTCAAGCTGTACATTTTTAGAAGGTTCTGACTAAAATTACTATAAGACCACTGTTTTCCAGTGACCATTCAGGAACTTTTGTTTAAAGCATTTTTAACCAATGACTCCTGAGGTTACTTGGAAGCTCAGAGACCCTCATGTGTGGCTTCCATTCCATATAAGTGACCCATCTATTGCAAGGAGAGCCACAAGTTGGAAGTACTTAGGCAGAACAAAAACTTCAACATTTGCCTAGCAGAGTGTTGATACAGGCCATTGATTTATTATACCATTGCGATTATCTATCTATCTCAGGGGTCATTTCGTAGAGAAAGAGCTAGGGGAACTCATTAGCATATGCCACACCCCCTGACATCACCGGAAGTGTGTCATAAGGCTGTCCGCCCGCCAGCCAGCCCCACAAGGGCAAGGCGACTCGCGCTCTCTCGCTCGCCCTCTCTCACCACCGCAAACTTTTCCGCCAGACTTTCCCCCCTTCCCCGCCCCACGGCAGAGGCCCCGGGGCAGCCTCAGGCACCTACCGGCAATGGGGCGATCCGGAGGTGATGTACCAGGTGCGGCCGCCAGCCGAGGAGTGAGAGGAGAGGGGGAGGAGAAGCCACCACCACTCCGGGCAGTCGGGCTATGCGTGTTACACACGCACTGTCGCCAGCTGGATTAAAGCTCCCCAGCAGCCATCGCCAGAGGAGCGTGCACCGTGCTGGTGGTGGTGCTGCTGCTGCTGCTGCCAGCGGCGGCGGCGAGGCTGGGCTCAGCACCTGCCCCAGAGGGATCCCCGCACAGAAAGGGACCCCGCGGGCGGCCACCTTCCCGCCGAGCACATCCGGGGAGGGAGGAGGGGGCGGGCGGGCAGGAAAGGGCGAGGATGGCTCAGCTGAGAAGTTGGAGTGGCTCAAGGCGGCAGCGGCGGCAGCTCTTCCACTCGCCTCACCAGTAAACCCACTTCTACAGCCTCGCGCAGCAAGGACCAAGACGGGCAGACCGCAGCACCGAGCGTGGCTGCAGGCACAACCCGGACCGGACTGCGGACTCCGGGCACCTGCCCGGAGGCCCCTGTCACCTGCCTGCCCACCCGCTCGTGTGCCCCGCCCCCCACACCTCACCCGGGGGAACGGCGATCCCCCGCATTTCCCCCAATCGACCACTGATCGATGTATCTATCTATCTTTCTATCTATATATCTATCTAATGATAGGACATCCTTGCTTTTGAATTTACCTGTCTGCTGTGGACAGTAACCCATGAAGACAATGGAGGGATGGAGGAAACATTAATGCAATGACATCACATCACATAATGCATATTTCCTTTTTTTAAAAAAAGTTTTATTTATAAGTGTTTTTTTTAAAAAATAATAATAACAAGTACTCATCTTTTCTCCCTTTCTTTCTCAATCCATCTATGCATATTTTCCAACTGCATGTTAATGGAACGATCTGGATGAGAAGCAATCATACATCACAATGTAGTAGGTCTTCATGTCTTGGTTAAAGCCTAGAAAGCCATGGCTAGAAGTCAGCTACCAGCAAACCATCAGCTAAAATGGCACTGCTGATGCCACACATTTCAAAGAACAATTTAACTTTCACATTAAAATGCAGGATGGCTGACCATGTTTATGCTGCTTCAGTGAAATTTCAAAATAGATAGACTTCTAATAAATAGCTAATTCTAAGACTACTTGAAAAAGAATGCTGACTCCAAAACTTCACATTCATAAAAATAAAATAGCCCAAGATACTAAAGAAGTGTTTAACCACATTTTTAAAACTGTAAAATAACCCCCCTAAGAATTAATGGTTTGCCTAGAATCCTAGAATCTTTCGTTCTAAAGACATTACAAAATCAACTTTTTGACTTTTATGAGTTCTGAAAGTAGAAAGGAAAGAGCATGGAAAGCTCTCACCCCTTTTCTATATGAGAAGCAATGCTGGGGTATGAATAGAGAGAGAGATCCAGAGACCATGTCCCCCTGGATGCAATAGAAGCAGAGAAATTAGCTTGCTTCTGCCATCACTACCACAGAGTTCTCTCACCTGTGTTTGGTACATTCAGAGTTTTCCTCCACGTACACTCTAACCACCTGCCCAAACATTTCATATTCTATATTTCCTCAGCAAACCAAGGGGCATTCCATACTCCATGAAAGGAGAGAGGGTGCTCATGTCCACAGCCTGGGTCATCTCTGCATTCCAAAGACTGA
>NW_015172572.1:356030-462451 GCF_001447785.1 Gekko japonicus
CCCTCTGGATCCATCAGCCTCTTAACTGTCCTTCCATCCTTGCAAAGGTTGCAAGTGTCCATGAGTCTAAACCTCATCAGATACTGGTGGGCTCATGAAAAAGGCAGAGTCGAAAATTCCCCCCATTACTAAATCATGTACTTCACCCCCAGAAATAAACAAATTGAGAGTATGACCCATGGTACCAGACTGGTCTTGGACAGCCCCACAGTTTGATGAGTGATCAGCAGGACTGCCAGGGTTCCCTTGGTTGAGAGAAGGACTGGAAGAACAGATGGGCACAATGTGACTAGTCTTCCCTTCCCCCTTCTCCTTACCTGTCATGTCCTTTCTCGCTAATATACTTTCTCTGCCCACCAGTACCTCAATAGCAGCACTTTTTGACCCTCTCCCCAAAGTACATATATCCAGGCATGTGATAATATATATGTAACTAGCAGCAGCTGGCTACCGCATGTGGATCAAAGAGTATAAAAATCTGCCCAAGAGGCTTGGCTGTCTGTCAACCAACAGATGGAACACACCCATTCCTGTTCATTCTGTTGGTCTTTAAGGTACTAGTAGACTCCCGTTTTATTTGATATCACTCAGTAAGTTGACTTTCAATAACCCAGCTGAGAAATGGGCTGGCAACCAATACTCCCTCTAAGCTGTGGAGTCTTGTGAGGAAAAATTCTACTTTGTGAGCTACTGGCATTAAAGTTGTGAGCATACTATTTGGCTACTGCATACATTAGTTTGCTCTGAAGCCATCCTTCCTGAGCTAAGACAAAAATGTGTGAGCCAGAGGCTAAAAAACAGTGAGCTAGCTCACACTAACTCAGCTTAGAGGGACACACTGCTGGCAACATAAATGGCAATAGGCTTCCTGGAATGCTGAAATGTTTACAAATAATAGAGAGGATAATGAAGCAGGCTTTTTGGCTTCTGCTAAAAACAATTAGCAAGGTGCCCCTGGCCAGCGGGTGCCTAAGTGCTGTGGTACAATCACCATTTTTAATAAAGAAAAGGGCTCCAATAATCAAGGGGAAAAGGCTGGGCAATGGCTGTGGAGAAGGACAGCAAAAAGCATCTGTTCAGACTAATTGCTGAGAAATGTCTCTCTTTAATGAGGTACAGGCCATCACACACACAAGGCCCCCCTCAAGAGTTCTAAAATGGGAGCAGTGGCATCATAGGCAATAGTGTGAACTGTGCCTGCAGTAATAAGGTTACATTATATTATTTAAAATGCTGGGATGCACCTTGACTTCTGAGAGTGAAGCAGCTCCCCTTCTGTACTCTACTGGAAACAGATACACAACCAGTGGAGAGAAAATGCCAGCCCACCTATCCCCTCACTCCCAGTGATATTTGGCCGCTGGGTGGGGGAGGTGTCTGAAGTGGTTCCCTTGATTTCTGACCTAGCAATGCAAGAAAGGGGTTCTGAAAAGAAAGCTGTCCAGTGGGTAGTTATTGCCATGTTAGCCTTGATCTATTGCCACTCCACACACTGGATTCCTTTGTGCCTGCTCCTTGTGCATCACAATTGACTGTCAGATGGAAAGCTTCATACAACTATGAATTTTTCCCCTGGCAATGAATCTTCAGCTGAGAAGGCAGCCTGGTATTTCTGCTGTAACTATGAATTTATGGGAGCTTTCAGCCACAGACAGCAACTATGACAGCAATGCAATGTGCCTGAGCTATTCATTCCTAAGCCTCCTAGATGGGTTATTATACTATATTGCACTCACAGAAAACATTTGCAGGCAATCTTCAGGCAGAAAGGAGAGGGCATTTCAGCGCGTTTGTTACATTCAGAAGTCATCAAAGAGAAGAGGAACCTGAACAGAATGAGTGAACATGCAGACAATGGCTTTGAATAGTTAATAAGGGTATGCAATTTTTATCGAAACAGCAGCATATCATTAAAATACCCAAACCAGTTTGCAAGTCAGGACCCATCTGGGACTGCACTGAGCAGATTTGGGCTAGTGTTTGACAGTATACAGCTGATTTGCATAGCTGACCCAAGCAAGATAACACCAATGCCTATATAAAACAAGAACAAAGAGAGGATGATACTGTTTAACTGGGGAAAATGCATTCTATGCCTCTCTTTCCCAGTCCCATTCACTGGGGACATTTGCATTGCAAAAGAAAAGTCTTCCTCTGTAGATTCAACATTAAACAGACAAAAAATAAAATATGCAGAAAGGTTAAATGACTTGTCTGTGAACAAACAGCAAATCCATATCAAAGCTGGCAGAGTTTATATATTCTCAGTACACGTTTTTGTTGACTAACCCAGCAGAAGGAGACACCAGCACTTCTTTCTCTGTGAGAAAGTAATGGAAGATTACTGTTGGGGAGCAGAATACGAACACAGAACTTGGTTTGGCAAGGGGAGGATGGTAAGGCTAAAGGAAAAAAGAGTATGCTATTGTAGTGGGTGGATGTCACCTATGAGAAGCGTTTAGTAGCTGTAAGAACTCCACATAGAGATTTGCCCACGTATAAAAAGTTTTTAAACCTATTCAAGGACTAGTCCCAGATCGTATACTGCATAGCAACATAGAGAATGTTCTGTTCATCTGCAAAATATGATTCAAACACATGATGGTTGCTGGTAATCACTTCTGATAAAGTTTTCCATCAAAACGAAGTTGAAGCCGGACTCTTCGTAATTTGTTGATACTGTTGGCCTGTGAATTGTTGGAAAACTGTTGACACTGTGAACTGTTGGTTTGTAATATTGTATGTCTTATAAATGTATTTCCATTTGCACACTTGATGTGTTTACTATTCTAATACATATTTTTGCATATGATAGTGACTTTCCCAGTTTGCATTTTTGATACCTATAAGAAGCACCATATAGCATGACAGGCAACATTATGAAAGCCAGTAGTGTCATTCCTGGCCCACTACCCAAATGTAGGAAAATTAACAGTGGTCGCGATCACACGCACAGTTAGCCGTGCCATAGGCATGAATGCTGGGTGGATTTAAAGGGCACGATCAGACACAAACATCTGGGAAGCGCCCCACACCCATCGGCAACCCATTTTGCTGCACTCCAGAAGTGGAGTAAAAAGACACTAGGGAAAGTCCATTAGCAAATGGGTTGATACGGGCCACAGATGGACTTTCCCCTGTGTGATCACTCCAGTGCGCTCCCATGGCATCGGGATGGTCTAATCAGGCCATCCCAACTCCGTGCCATTTTCCCTCCCGTCTCAGTATGCGCATCATTGCACACTGCATAGGGAGCCCTCAGTGTGGAGATACGAATCATCAATCCCTCATTGAAGTGCACCGGAAACACATGGCAAAAAAACCAACCCGACACCCGCAGTTGCATCTGATCACGCAGTGGCGGGCTGTGCCCACAGCTTCCAAGGACTGTGTGATCATGCAACTGTGGGCCAAATTCCTACGGAGTGAATAGCCTCGCTTCCCCCCTGCTTTATCTTGCGCATGTGACCCCCACCAGTGATTTAAATACTATATTCCACATAGGTACATTTATTCACCTGCTGGTTTGATTCACATCCTGTTCACTGATCGTAGTCAGGGAGCTGAAAGTTCACCAAGCTCCTGATCCAATCAGGAGCATACCTTGCATCTAATTGCAGAAGTCTGATCAGTAAAAGTTTGCCTGGCAACCATTTTCATGTCCAAGTTCTCTGCATGCCAGTACCACATGGGGGAATTTTGCTTCTTGTAATGAGATCACCAGCATCCACAATCTTTATTAAGACCAAGAGCTATGTGTCCTAATGAATGCTAACCTTGATGTTATTACCCGTTATTTCTTTTTTGCAATATCAGTCACAGCACTGAAAACCTGTGCTTAGCAACCCACCCACAAGATGTTTAAAAAACACTGTCCTACTTAAGCCTTCCTTTGGAAATGCAGCTGCAGAGGAGCTCCTTGAATTTTACTTTGTCAAGATAGGGACCATTTCAGTTTGATTTGACAGTGACAACTGGTTGACATTGGTAAGGCGAACAGCACTATGATTTACAAGGCATGGCACATTTGAAGTCAAATTGATTGTATTAAACACTTCAATGAACAGAATGAATGGCAGAACAGTAATGGCATTATTTTTCAAACATCCAAGGGTAGCAGCTCTACAGTTATTAGCATCTGGTATGATGAAAATATTTTGAGGGGCTGACCTTTTTTTTTGCTAATTTGTGTATCTGATCAACAACAACAAAAGCCTGGCACATCAAAGTAATCTTAATGAATCTGAAGAGATATGAAAGACCTTCCATTACATTAAAAGCTACTGGTGTGTCTGTGAACCTGTGCCTCTGATCATTTTGTATTAGCAGGGGTTACTTTGCAACACTATAAGAACAAGGACTGATGGAAGCAATGGCCTGACAATGATGAGCAAACTGTTTGTAACCTGTGTGTAATTTTCTACCCCTTCCACCATTTTTAGCACTGTACTAGTCAATGAACGGTTTTCCAATTTCATATATTTTAATTATAATATGAAGACAAACAATGGCCAGGGGTTTTTTTCTTCAGTCTGGGAGAAGTGCCAACCCTGATAGCAGTGGGACATATATGTGATTTAAAAATTTTTATTCATCTACATTTACTGTTTTTCCACCACAGAAGGCAGCTTTCAGAAAGCACTTTTCTATATATAAAATAATGGCTGCTCTGGAGCCAGCAGTCTATTGAGAATGTCCACCACTAAAGTCAGTGCTGGTGGGATTCTACCAAGTCCTACTTCTAAATGTCCAGTACAGCTTGACAAGATTTGTCAGGGAGTGATCTCCAAAATTGTTTGCACACTGTGAACTAGAAAAATTCCATAACACTTTCCCTTTTATTATCACATGTTGTAACTACAGTGCTTGTACTATAAATGAAGTTAATTATCATACAAGGAAGCTTCTGGAGGAAACCTAAACACAATTTAAATTTGCAGCATAGCTGTTGGAGCCTCTCCTCAAAATAACCCACAATACACAGAAGCCCAATAATGTTTTGTTCATCCAAAGACAAACCCAGAGAAACCCTATACACCATTTCCCCATGGAAAGCCTCAGAAAGTGAGAGGGACGGGGTTGTGTGTCCAACCTGATCCTCCTCTCTCTCAGCAGCCCTGCACACCAATTATCACTGAATCAATAAAGGATGGTGAAGGAGAGACAGAAAAGTCAAGTAAAATAATAGATTTTTAAAAAACCAAGCAGAACCCACACATACACACCAGCCCCCCAAAAAGAACCAAAAATGAATGTTAACCAAGTTTTAAACCAACTCCAAAAAACCAAAGCCAAGAAACAAAGCAGATGGAAGGAACCCTTGGCCTCTCCCCTCCGCACACTTCCTACCACCAGGCTCAGACAACAATAAAACTCCACAAAAATAACTGCAAGCCACAAAACCAGAAGGAACTAAAACCTAAGAATAAAAACAAAGGGAACAACAACAACAAAAAGCATAAGGCCTTTGGCCTCCCCCCCCCCCCAAAAAACCCCACACACATAACTTACCACCCACCAAGCCCAAAGAACAACTAACTATACAATAAGGAAACTTAGGGGAAAAAAACATTGTTCAGTCAAACCAGTCACTGTCTTCACTCTTCTTCAGGCAGTCAGGATCTGATCTAAAGTCCACAGCAGAGTCTCTCAGGCAGCAGGAGTCAAGCTCAGAGCAGCAGCTGAACTCGAAGTCAGTGCACACTCTCCAGACCTCTCTCAGTAATGGAGTCTAGCTCAGCCAGAGCCTTGCTTTTATGCTCTTTGCTCGTGCACAGAAGAATTTCAGCAAAGAACAAAAAAGTTCCCCCTAACCTGAAATCCTATTTGCCAAATTGCCATGGCTCCTTTCCCCCTCCCTCCTGTTACCTGGAAAATAAATTGGGAAAGCAAGGTAGTTACTTAGTTGGACTCCACATTTGAAGCCAACAAGCCTTCTGATGGACTTTCTCCTCCACACTCGAGCCTTTTTCCCTCTATGACCTGTCCTCAAGATCTCTTTTTCACATTTGTTTAGAAGATTCAGTCCTATCTATCCCCATAGTCAGCTGGAACCAACACGGTAAGCTGATTGGCGAGCTGCAAAAGTCTCTCCTTTCTTAGCTTTCCTCCTGCCTAACTGCTAAGTGGTGGATTTGGTTCTTTTCAAACCTTGCTACTTATGATGAAGAACAAGTAGACAAGGGTGTCACCTCTTTATCAAGCCACAGAGGAAAGAAAGAGTGCATGCATGGACCTTAGTCATGGTGATTGCAGGCTTACTTAGAAAATGCTAGACATTTATATGACCAGTATTTTTTCCATTTATTTAGTGGATAGAAAAAGAAAATACTGGCCATTTCAGAACTGGACACATGGCAACCCTAGGAGCAGATAAAGGTGAGTTGGCTGGTGGGTGGGAAGGAGAAAAGGAAACAGGAAAGAGGAAGAGGCTACAGGGGCTGCTAAGGAAGAAGTAAAGGCAATAGTGCAGAAGGGATACAGGGGCAAATGAGATGCCCCTTGTGGGTCACCACTTGTAATAATATATTAATTAATAAGATATTTCCATTTCAGTTAATATCTGTCATGGACCAGGGAACTTGTTCCAACACACTGGCAAGAAAATTGAACTCTCCGATGAGGAGACAGCTGAGGTCCTGGAACACCGCAAGATGCCGCATTTGGGACAACTCTTGGAACCTCTTTTAACACCCAGAAAGAATCCCAAAATATTAAGGCAGCATCGTGAGAGGCAGCCCTGCCTTCTTTCTCAGCCTTGAACCCCCACCATACAAGTAGCATCTGCTCCTTATATAGGGTTGCCAGGCCACAGCTGGCAACTCCCAGAAGAATTTAAGAGGTAGAGACTGGCACACAAGCATTGTGCCAAGCATGCTGATGTAACTTCCAGTGAAAACTTGGAAATGACATTGTGTGATACTCTAGGATTCACGAAAACTCTATGGTCTCCCCAAGTCCTAGATTGTCCTGTAACATCACTTTCAGTTTTCACCAGGAGTGATGTCAGTGGGTTGGTGCAACATTGGCACACACCCCAATTCCACCCCCCTGCCTTTTCTACTTGCCAGCACTTCAGGCACCAGAAGGCAAAATACCAGCTTGGTAGGGGGTTTTCCACATGAAACCTGGCACCCCTACCTGAGGTCTCTCCTCAATTCACCTCTCAAGCCCCATGAGGCCAAGCAGCATTCCAGAACTCACCACCATAACTGGATGTTATGCCTTGGGGGCACACAGTCTGTTCCAGAAAGGTGTGAGAGACTTGCCTCCGTACCTACTTGCAGACTCAGTCCACATTCTGCCTTTTCTAGAACAACATCTAAGTGCCTTGCTGTTAAATCAGACTTTGGTGATTTCCACCACCCTGTAGTTTGCAAAGACTCCATAGACCTCAGTCTTGAAAAGGACAATATGCAACTGCAAGAGGAGACCTTTCAAAGATTTAAAAGTATGATACACTTGTGCTGCACACAGGATGCCTTTTCAGGCAGATTTATGACATTTGCCCACAGTCTATTTCTGTTGCATCTGAGTAATCAGGTTTTTTTTAAATCTACCTTTCTGTGCACAGAAGCTATAGATAAAGGGGCATAGTTGTCTTGGGCCCCAGACGATCATTTATAAAAGCTCCTGGCAGTGATTCTTTTCTGTTCTCTGTGACAGTACCTCCTCCCTTTTCCTTTTGAATCTTTGATCAAACTAAATTGTCAACACATGTTTTTCATCAGAGGTGTCTCTGAAGCTGTCTGCCCAAGTCTAGTCTTAGTAAAAGAAAAAGAAAAAGCCTTTTGTTGCTTTTGCTTGCTATTGTACACCAGCTCTTTCACTTCTCCTAGCAAAAATAGCACACAAAACAGCACCTGACAAAATGGCACCACCTCCTCCAAGTATTGATTATCCATGCTGTGCTACTGAGTAATTAGCTATGACATCTAAGACTTATAACCAAAGCAAGGTGTCAGGAATGATGAGAAGAGATTTTGGAGCTTGTAATTAAACAAGTGCTTTTGAACAACCGAAGCATTTGTTTATGTCACAAATATTCAGATTTCATTATAGGATGTCTCTCTACCAGTTTACTTGAACAATCAGCTCAGATGCTAAGACAATATCAAGGGAAATATCTATTATATCCACAGTGGGAGTTTATAAAAAATGTATCTGCACTGACACTGAGTGTTGAGTTACAGTGTCCAACTAGGATCTTGGAGACCCAGTTTCGAGTCCCCGCTCTGCCCTGGATGCTTGCTTGGTGACTTTGGGCCAGACATAGACTCTCAGCTTAAGCTACATCAAATGCTTGATGTGAAAAGAAAATGGGAGGAGAATCTTGTAAGATACTTTGGGTCCCCATTCAGGAGAAACACAAGGTATAAATTAAGTAAAATCCAGGCCACAACAGATGCTGGACTAAGATAGCCTTGCCAAGGTAATGCTTGCATGTCTGCGCATGGAAATTGCATTGCCTCTGTGTTGCTAGGGTTGTCAACTCTGGGTTGGGCAATGCCTAGAGATTTTGGGATGGAGGCAGGAGATGGTGGAGTTTGGGAAGGGCAGGGATGTGATGCCGTAGAGTCTTTCCTCCAAAGCTACCCTTTTCTCCACAGGAATTTATCTCTACAGTGTGAAGATTAATTGCAATTCCAGAAGAACTCCAGGACCCACCTGGAGGCTGGCAACCCTATGTGTTGCCCCCACTATTCAAAAAGGGTGGATGGTATGCAGTGCAGTATGTAACAGCCTACACTCAGGCTGCAAAGTAGGGAGTTACACTAGGTTTGTACAGGAATACCATCACAGTGGTCACAGATTGCTGTTCTTAACATACATGCTCCTGAATGAGCAAACTGGGAAAAGATAAACTTACCTCCAAAACATGGGCAGGAAAACAAACGTCCAAAAAGTCACAGGCCTTTTAAATGTAGCGCTTTCCCTCGGGGGACTTGCTACAACAAATCGTGAAACAATTGATCTGCGAGCATCTAGCAAATCATTATCACTTGCAGCTAATATGGATTGCTAAAAGGCCAAGCAAAATCAGTTTCTTTGTTTGACAGCTGAGGATCAAAACCATCCCCATCAATGGCACACGGCAATTCTTTCTTTCTTTCTTTCTTTCTTTCTTTCTTTCTTTCTTTCTTTCAATTTGTTGCTGCACACACAGTATTCTCATTATGTAATTGTTCTTCCTGCTTTCAAGGGGTGCTTTTGCACCATGCACTGACCTTTACACCTACCCAATTATTAGGGTTGCCAGCTCTGGGTTGGGGAATACCTGGAGATTTGGGGGGTGGAGCCTGGGGAGGGTGAACTTTGGGAACAGGAGGAACCTATAATGCCATAGAGTTTACTAAGAATATTTTTCTTGTCTTTCTCTCTCTGATTTATATCAAAACTCACCCTTCCACTACTAGACCCCATGAACAAAAGAAGTGAAATTTATTTTAAAGTGCCAAAGAACAAAGTCATTCCAGAAGCTACAGAATGAAATGTTGCTATGTGGAGTTAATTTTCTATGAAAATATTATCCCTTATTTGTAATGGCAAATCTGGAGATAAAGGCAGAAGAGATTCATCATATTTTGAAGGAGAAAAATGAGGCAAGTGTTCTTGGAAAAAAGAGAGCTGCAGTTATACCTTCTTTTCACTTTAAGATATTACTCCTCTGGAGAAGAGGAGGCTGTAATTCTGCTAGAAAACACTGTAGTCACATATAAGCATTTATAGTAAAAAGGACTGATATGGAAACATTCCTTTCATTCCCCCCAACTGTGATGTGAAAAATAAGATCATAATCCAGCAATCCAAAATGCTGGTGATCATCTAAAGCTCCCCTAACTTAAGCATCTTCTTTTTTTTCTTTTCAGAAAAAAAGAAGGGTGGAGCCATGCACTGAAATGTTTCAGCTCCTGAAAATGGTAGAGGGAGGAGGAGCCCCTAATCCCCTATGCCACAGTCCCCGGCAGGATTAGGTCCCTGCTGCATTTCTAACAATTAAAAAAAAAGGATCTGAATTGTCCCCATGGCAGACTCATGAACTGTAGGCAATGGTATTGTCTATTTGGACACTGAGGACTCACAAATGCCCTGACCTGGATAGCCCAAGCTAGCCTGCTCTTGTCAGATCAGGGAAGCTAAACAGTGTCAGCCTTGATGTGTCCTTGGATGGGAGATGGCCAAGGAGTTTCCAGGGTCACAGCGCAGAGGCAGGCAATGGCAAACCACCTCTGAATGTCTCTTGCCTTGAAAACCCTACGGGGTCGTCATAAATTGGCTGTGACTTGACAGCACATTCCACCACCACCACTCACAGAACATTTAAATGTGGTATGAAAAGCACACCCAGTTTTCTGGTTCAGGATAGCTGTGATGTAGTATTCCCACCAGTGTTCCCTCTAAGCTGAGTCAGTGTGAGCGAGCTCACAGTTTTTTAGCCCCCGGCTCACACATTTTTGTCTTCGCTCAGGAAGGACGGCTCCAGAGCAAAGTAATTGATGCAGCAGCCAAATCGCTCGCTCACAAAGTAGAATTTCTGCTCACAAGACTCCACAGCTTAGAGGGAGCGTAGATTCCCACTAATAAAAAAATTGAATTGTACCATAAAAAGATAGTGAGGATAATACAAGTGGCCAATATACAGTGTACCCAAGGCTATATGAAACATTGCTGGCAAAGTCACTCATAACCAAATTTACATTTATTTTGCCATCCATGTTCTTTTACTTTTACAAAATGTCTATTTTTTAAATGGTAAGTAAGCCATTTATGCAACTGATATGTGGAGAGCTCCTCATATGCAATGCCTTACCATATGGATTGGCTGGCATTTTCCATTCCATCACGAATGTCTGGTAGGGTGGCGGCACTGGCAGCAAGGAGAAGAGCAGTATTTATTGGTATATTGAGTAGGTATACTCAGATGGCTCAGCAGACAGAACATGAACCACTCTGTGGAAAGATTTAAAGCAGCAGCCATCTGTAATCTGGATGTGCAGCCTGTTTATTCTGAGAGCTGTATTTATGTATTCCAGTTAAATAAATCTATACTTGTTCACTGTCAACGACTTTGGATCCTACTCCCCTTTTAAGTTAAGTAGCCTGCGATGCACTACTTGCTCCTGCTAACTTTAGCAAATGATGCCACAGGAGACTGACATGTGGAATACACAGACTTTAGAGCCCTTTCATCCAACAGATGTCAGCTGAGTAAACACATGTAGAAAAGAAGTAGGATCGTGACAGCCACCCCTTTTGCCCCTCAGCCTGACACATTCATTTTAGATTGGAACAGAGCCTATGCCCATGTGTCTGTGCTCAGAGGATCTTTCTGCACTATCGGGAGCCCTGCTTTTTCAGGGTAATATCTTTATATGCTGTTTTAACTACAAAGGAGTATAAGTAGGTCAGAGGCAGAAGCAGAGATCCTGCTTCCCCCAACATGCCTTCACTCATCCAGTGTTTGTAATGCAAAGAGAGCTCTACATGATACTGTGCATCTCTTAGCACACAGTCTCACAATGGTTACTTGAAAAGTACGCAAAGAGTGAGTTCAGCAAAGCGTACTTTATTCAATCAGGAACAAGACAGCTTTGGCCGGCTCACAGGCCGGCTTATATCCCCTGAGAAACCGCCACCCAAAACACACCCCTACTTCCCTATAGGTTATTTACAGTGGCTGAGAGTCCCATAGGCTCTCGGCCAGGAACCTAGCCTCCTGATTGGAGCGGGCTAGGATCCGCATAGTCCATTGTCTCTTGGAGCGAAGCTCAACATTTGTCTCTGGACTTGTCTGGACTTGTCTGGACTGGATACATTACACTACTGCTGTAGGTTTCACATATTCGGCTGCTGCTTTCCACCCTGGGACTTCCTCCCTCTATGTATCCACTCATGGGAAACCTTGGTTCCAGCTGTCATTATACACTACATTTCTTCTTTCCCCACCCTTCTCTATTCCAAGTTCTGACATACTGCAGCTAAATGGGGTAATTATTTCCTTCGGAAAATGTGGTCCATTAAATAAAGAGTCAACATCATCTGTTGTATGGTGAACAATTATCAGTCAGATTCACTCAGTGTGCAAATGCTGAAAAAGGAAGGTTGAGTCATGCTTCCACTTTCCGCATTCCCAGGTTAATACACATACGAGGGAAGTCTTATATCTTCCTCTGAAGACATAAGTGAGCACTGAGCAACCCCTGCTTCAATGGTAAGATGATGATGATGAGGAGGAGGAGATTGGATTTATATCCCGCCCTTCACTCAGAGTCTCAGGGCAGTATACAAACTCCTTTCCCTTCCCATCTCCATAACAAACACCCCGTGAGGTAGGTGGGGCTGAGAGAGCTCTGACAGAAACTCCGCTTAAAGAACAGTTTCAAAAGAACTATGGCTTGCCCAAGGTCATCCAGCAGCTGTAAGTGGAGGAGTGGGGAATCAAACCCAGTTCTCCCAGATTAGAGTCCACACACTTAACCACTACACCAAACTGGCTCTGTGAATACAGCATTGCTTGATGGAGCTTTTGCTCTCACTCTGAAGAATTTAAGATTTATTCATTTTTCCATTATGCACTCCTTAGGGACATCTCACAATCTTTCCAGATAGCATTCTGTGCCATTTGGGCTCTCTAAAATGCCCCTTACGGATCACCTGAAACCTAAATAAACCAATTTCCCCATGAAGGGAGCTACTATGTAATCAAAATACTCTCTTCTGCAAGGTCTTGCAGATATATGAACATTTAAATGCAGGCCACACACTCGCTCTCCAGGTTTTCTAAGGGGGGGGAAATGATAATTCTGAAGAAATATATGTGTTGCTCCAAGGGTTACATCGGATTTCAAGATTTTTATGCATAAGTCGTGGTGTTTCTACTGACTTGTAAAGGTTACCTTAAATGTAACATTGACACATGAATGCAACATAAAGCTGGTTTCATTTTTCCCCCTCTTAAAAATCATGCATCTCTAATATAATCATTTCCTTTTGGACAGTAAGGTTTTCTGCCAGCAAAGGCATCCCCATTCAATGAAGGGAATGAATCTGCTTGGGAAAAGGGATGTGGCATAGCATTCTCACTTCCAGTGAAGGGAATGCTTTAAAGCACACATGATGTTTGGCATTAGAATAGGACTGTTTATATAGCCTACTCTTGCTCTGACAATACTGTCCCATGGTAGAGGCAATGAAAGGGCCAACATTATCATTAATCAGCTAGGTACTTTTTGTTTCTCCAGACATAGGAAAAATTGGCAAATGACTTCCACACCACAGAGAGACTCCCAATTTATTGTGAAGGTTGAGGGCAACATGGGGGTGGTGGTGGAATGGAATGAAAAAGGGAATATGGATCAATTCCATTCCAGTTGCTGATTTACAGTTATGTTACTCTGAAGCCCAGCCCAAATATAACCCAATGCATTTCTAGATTTCCTCACCAATCTCAAACCTTTGCTAGTACCCTTTGTAAGACCCACATTTTCAGTAGACTGCACAATGTGTCATTTCCTGTCAGCAGTGTTGTATGGTACTGTTCTGGATTTGCTAGATAAAAGCATATTTTATACATGCTTTAATTCCATTTCATGAATGCTGAACCTTCAGGACAAGGCAGCTTAAATAAAATCCACACAGCTGATGATGTTTGTGCTTCAGCAGCAAAAAAATTAACATTGCTAATAACAATGATGATAATAATGGTGGAAAAAAATATTCCTGTAGTATTAATAAGACTTACAGTGTTGACACTGTCCATTAATATTTCCATTTTTAAATTAGAAACAGCAGCTAAAACCCTCGCAAATCTATTTTTATCTTCAATTTGGTCTTCAAGCGCTGCAAATACTATACAGCATGCTTTGCATACATTTTACAGAAACACCAATGATTAAATAATGGAGAAAGGAATGAAAGTTAAATATACAAAACAAAACTGCTTAAGAGGAATATTTTAACTGTCTTTTTTCTTGCATAAATCTACTATTTTTGCAGCAAATGAATGGCATCAAACTTCTAATAACTGACAATGAAGTGATTATTTTGAGAACTGATTTTTAAAGTTTCAAGCCAAGGTAATTGTCCTTCAGGCCCTGCCTTTCCACCCACATGCCTGATGCTTTCTTTTAGGGGGGGGGGAGCTGCTGTGTTTGAAGATCAAAACAAAACAGATGAGATACTGTAAGATCCTTTAACAGATCTCCAGCACATATTTTGAAAAGGAAGCTCTTGCCAGAGTAGCCCCATTGGGCCAAGAAGGGCTGTTTTTGTTGGTCTCTCCCCCCCTTGTTGGCTGGCTAGGATGCTGAGAGGTGCCCAGCCACCCCCACTGCATGGCCTCAGTCTTTAACAGGTAATTGAAATTTGTGGTACATTTAAATTGGAAGCTCTTGCCAGAGGCACAAGCCTCCTGGTGAGAGTACAAGGGCTCTTGGCCTGTGGCTCTTCACCCGGGGCACATAACTGGAAGAAGATTTACACTGCTGGAAAGAAGAGCTTTACCAGTTACATAGTGCTTTACTGACATAATCTACACCTGCTGGACAACACTGACATCAGCCCACCACAACAGGACCCCTGCTCTGTTGTAGGAGTTCAGTGCAGTCACTAGCATGTTGGGTGTTTGGGTGGCTTATTATTATTTTAAAGGTGTCATGGCAGTTTCGAAGACCATACTATTGGTGCGATCAGCTCATACTTACATGTTTTCCCCCTGTCCTGATTTCATCTGCTCACATTTACACTGAGGTTTGCTTTTCTGGGGGTCTTTCGGGGAGCATTGCAGTGTTTCAGCAGCCTCAAGGCAGCTGCTTAATCCCTGTTAAAGTACATTCACTGCCCAACATAAAACAAGTGAGGGTCACTCCTGGTGTCCATGTCTCATTCCTTATCGCTTGCCTCTTCTCCCACATTTGAGCAGTCTCTCTGTTTGGCACCCCACCACCACCAATTTTGAATTCCTTTATCTGACTTGCATCAGTTACACAGCTCCAGTGGTGTACCTAGCATATTTGCCACCTGGAGTGGATCATTTTGTAACATCTCCCTTCTCTATAAGAGTCCAGGTCAGGGCTCAAGTGGACTTACTCCTGATGAACTCAGTGGGGATTAAGCTCGAGTAAGCATGTATGGACAGGGGTGCTTCCGGGATGCACCTGCACTGGTCTCCAGGGTCTGTGCCCTTTCTTGGGGGAGAAGCTCCATGAAAGCCCCCTCCTCACTTCGCTCTGCCGAGTCTCCAACATTATGCAGAGAGCTGCCAACTTGCTCTCCCAAGAGAAGGTCTGTGTTTATGAACAAAAATACCAAAGCGTCTGGACAGGTCATTGGCCAAACAATATTCTTTCATGCTTCCATGAGGTCCAAGGGCTCTGGGCTTTTGACATGAGATAGTCCCACTGAATACCTTGAAATTTGCTGCTGCTGATGCATGCATAAAATAGATCGGGCTTCAGAGAAAATAAATGGCCAATTATTGGCTTCTGGTGTCATGCCTCCCAATGGGACTGACTGACTGTTTCAGCACAGGCACCCTCCATCACTGGTAAGTTTCAGCACTGGCATGCAAATATTTAAAAAGTTCACTGCTCAAACTCTTCTCTTTCTGGGTAGATTTTGTGCAGGGAAGAAGGGAAAAATTAGTCTAGGAATGAAGGGGGGGAAACGATGGAAGACTGGGACAGCAGGAGATGTTAACAAAGTTGTCTGGACACAAGAAAAAAACCCCAGTAAAATCAGGGAATGAAAATAGAACATTAAGGCAATCTGGAAAATGCCCAGGTCTTCTTGGATAGCTCATCTACCCTTGAAGCTTTACATTCTGCTCTCAGACCCGGCTACAGCACAGACATGGCTCTGGTGGCGTTAGTTGATCTACATCTAAATGTAGACAAAGGTTAGGCCTCCTTGTTGGTCCTATTGCATTTACCTGCTGCCTTTGACATAGTGAAGCACGCCATCTTATTGAAGTACGTGGAGGCAGAAGTAGGCATCAGCAGTCATGCATAGGATTGGTTCAAATCATTACTCACAGACTGGACCCAAAAAATTGCCATTGGAGGCCAGGTATCATCAGGGTGGGATCTGTCCTGCAGGATAAATCTATTCCCCCATGTTTTTCAATCTTTATGTAAACTCTTGGGCCAAATCATTCATACACACACATATTCATACACACACACATATCTTCTAACAATGTGGGAGAGGTTCTAAATCACTGCCTGGCTGCTGTGGTTAAATGGGTAAGAGTGAACAAATTGTAACTAAATCCTGGAAAGACAATGTTGGTAGGGAAGGTGGAGATCTTGAAGAACATTATGTTCCCTATTTTTTACAGAGTTCATCTGACCCTTACTGACTCAGTTAAGAGGCTCTGGGTTATACTGGATCCAACATTACTGTTGAAGAAGCAAGTTAATACAATTTGGGGGGGGGAAGCATTCTTCCAACTCAGCCTAGCTCAAAAAATGCCTCCTTACCTAGATATAGCTGATCTGGCCACCTGGATCCATGTCTCCCCTCAAAAATCAATTTGGAAACTCCAGTTGGTGCAGAATGCTGTAGCTTGGCTGTTATCAAGAGCTAGATGAAGAATACATTTTACTCCCATTCTGCACTGGCTGTCCATCAGTTACCCAGCTGAATTTAAGATATTGGCTATCAGTTACAAAGTCCTTCATGGGCTTGGGCCTCATATCTTCCACCTCTCCCCCTACACTTCACCACAACAGCTTCACTCATACTAACCTGCAACTGGGCAAAATCGAGAACTCCCCATGCATGTGCCTTCTCTGTTGTGGCCCCCGCTTAATGGAATGGTCTGCCTGAGGAGGTCAGGAAGGCTCCCACTCTCCTGGCTTTCTGAGAACTATGCAAAACTGAAAGATTCAAGAGGGCTTTTCTATGAAGGCAATCGCTATCTTGGGCATAGAGGAGCAGAGCAGGTCTTGCTAGAGCATCCTCCTCACTGACTGACTTGCACCATCTGTCCTCCTTGTTGCCATGCAGCCACTTCAGATGGCATTACTAAAGACTAAAATATGACTGCCTTGCTGACCTGTGAAGAGAGTGTGTCAGGACTATGGACCCATAATGTAGCCCATAAGCAGCGTCTCTTATACTGGACTCACAGGATGTGCCTTGTGCCTAAGCAGCATCCCAAACCAGACAAGGATTCCTGGACTACGAGAATTCTCCTGCTCCTGCATCCCCATGCCAGCATCAGCATGCAGACCAGCAGCCCTGACCTCCCTACATGCAGAACCAACAGCAGATCATAGAAGGAAGCCATGCTCTGCAAAAAGGACTAGAGGTCCTTGTACAGACTCCATAAAGAACTCCCTTCTCCATCATGGAGGCATCCCCCCCCCAAGTATTAACATCACCAAAAGAAGCACACATTCATTTCCAGCCTAAAACAAAAGGATGTGTCCAATGACATTAGGAAGCTATCAAGTCTTCCAGCTGCCTATCAAGATACCACAGCTGTCAAACATCTACCTGTTAATCCAAAGCACCGGTCCTGCAACCTGAATAGTTCTCTTCATTTCCTCCTTTGTCTTTCCCATTCCTAAGAGGAGTCACCCCTAGCTGTGCCATTACCTGCAATTGCCCAACCATTAATCCCTTTTTCTGCCCTATTCAATAGTTTAAGTTTTTAGTTAATATTTCCTGGGGACCATGTGACAACAGGCAACTGCCTCAGGTCACAATTCAGGTATAAAAAGAAAGCATCCAGCCATTGTTCTCTCACTTGCTTTTACCTTTCCTATCCCCACCCTATCTTGCTGGTTCAATTCTTAGCACTGTTTGAAACTTCCCACATGTGTTGCTGATCAACTCACGACCCCTTCCCATATTTGTATCCCTTTTTCACTGCTAAATCAACTTGCCTCACCAGATAGGTAAAGATAGGTAATGCAATCATCTCTGTACTTTTCTATCTGAATTCCTAGATCTGTGTTTTTATATTTGTATGCGTGAGAATCCTTTAGTAAAGAAATCACTGCTTTTAGTAAATCTAGCCTCAGCATCTATTTCTGGGCTATGGGAATCCAGCTCCCATATACACAGGTTAATGGTCCCATATTTAATGCCTATTGCCATTTAATACTCATAATTCCCCACTGTTAATAAAATAAGGCAATTTGGCTAACATCCAGTTTTTACATTCCTCCTCTGCAGGGCATGATTCACAAAGTTATTTGGCCAAGTTATTAGGGACTGTGGTGTATTCTGTTTCGTATAGTTTGCTGTAAATTGCGTCCTACACTGTAATCTTCCATCATTTAATGTGTCATGTTAACATTTTGCTTCAGTTCTGTTTTTTAGATTTCTGGTTGGTTCTACAACCTAAATCTTATTTCATTGTTTATTGAATGCTCCATCCCATGGAGTATACTGACTCACTCTGTGTGATCTGCCTTGAGTCCCAGTGAGAAAGGTGGACTATAAATAACATAAATGTAAATAAATTATCTTGATAAATAGCTGTCAAAGGGGGAAGCTGATTCAGATCAGGGCCATGTTGCTGGGGAGGAAAAGTTTTAAGCTCCCCCCCACACTGATTTTCTGACTTCAACAAACATAAAAACTACAAACTGCTATTTTCTCATTGAGGGAAACATAATAAGATAAATAGCACTCGTGAGGAGCTTTGAGGTGGGGAAAATAGTGGGGGGGGACTCTGTATCCCCCCCATGCCCAATCTGAACTGGGGCTACTGGTTATCATGAAAAACATGATGGGAATCCATTCATAGATTATCTTTTCAAGAAAAGGCATGTGGGATTAGACCCTGTTTGCTCAGGTCAGATACTTTATCATTTATAGGCTGTTTTGTTCTTATGGGAAATAGAACTCTTTGAAAAATGCACAATTCATGCACAGAATGCCACATGAGGGTCCACACACTCTGAGGTTTCCTCCTAAAAAGCAGGGGTTTTCCTTGCTTCCATCACAGCATGTTACAAAAGCTGCAGAAGCAGTTTGTGATCTGGCACAATGATCTGTTGCTCCACTGGCAAACGAAAGCCCAAAGTCCCATTGCATGCCCATAATCCCTCAGGCATAGCTACTGTGACTAAAGATACATTTGGCATACCTTACATGTGAATTTTTGGATGTTCTGATGTTTTAGTTCACTATCAATGGCATTTAGAATTACTTAGTAGCAAGTTATGAACCAACATATTGTAGGTTCATAGTGTAGGTATCAACATAGTCTGAAGACAAAGAGGAGGCATGTGAGAGTACTATATAAACCACCCTGATTGATCTTAACTCATCAGATCTCAGAGGTTAAGCAGGATTGGCCTTGGTTAGTGCTTGGATGAGTGACCACCAAGGAAATCTAGAGGTGCTACACAGAGGCAGGCAATGGCAAACCACCTCTGTCTCTTGCCTTGAAAACCCTATGGGATTGCCATAAGTCACCTTGATGGAACTTTCCATCACCACTATGTCAGTTAGATAAGTAGTGCCAATTAGGATATTTACAAATAACAAAGTTGACTGGTGCTGGAAGCAGCTGATGCCATTAGTGGTATGAAAGTGAGATAAATATACTGATCATTACCAATTTCCTTGTAGCTACCATTTTCTGCACTAACTGTTCCTACGTTATAGGGGTATTTTGGTGTGAATAGATGTGGCAGATATCTATGCATCTTCAGCTAGGTTTTACAAAGGTCCCAGATATATATAGAAAGCACCTGTGGAAATTCAAATGTTATGTACTGGGACTGAAACATTCTAGGACTGTTCTACCAGAGATGGGTTGAGCTTGGAGCCCAAGAACAATAGCCCACCAGGACTCTGGAAGTAACCAATCAAGAAGTAATGTTATGTAAATAGCCTATCGTTGGGAGTGGGGTGTGTTTGGGTGTGGCAATTACATGCTATTTAAACAGGCCTGCGGCCCTGGAGTTTAGTCTTGTTCTTGCTAGAATCACTAATAAAGTAGAGCTGATCACTAGACTTGGGATCTGCTCATCCATGAAACTCACTAACTGTGGCGACGAGGATGGGATCCTGTTGAGTCAGCCCAGCACCCATCTGCACCTCACTGTGCATCAGCTCCGCTACCATGTGCATCACATCACAACCGGGACCATGGCTGCTGCTCCAGGACATCTGCCGGAATTTCCCCTCGCTCACCCAGAACTTTGGGAAACCTGGGTGGAGCGGCTCAAGTACTTAACTGTTCCAGGACATCGAGAGCAAGGAGAAGAAGAAGGCTCTCCTGCTCAGTTCCTGCAGGATCGTAAGCCTGAGGCTAGTCCAGGGCCTTATCACATCCCCCACGCTCGAGGTGGCCACTTATGATGCCTTCATTGCGGCGCTCACCAGCCACTTCACCCCTCAGCCCACGTGGCGCACCACGTGGACTTCTACATGCGCTAGTAAAAGTCCAATGAGACAGCTGTTGACTTTGTGGCAGATCTTCACCAACTGGCCCTCACATACGAGTTCCTGAATTTCAATGATGCCCTTCTCAATCGGTTCATGATGGGCATCCAAGAGGAAAAACTACGCCAAAAGCTCATCAGCCATGAGGACCTCACCCTAGCAAAGGCGTTACGTGAGGCTACCGCCTTCGAGAAATCCCTGTGAGACTGCAAGATCTCCGCTGCACACCACACCTCCATTCCCTCGGCTTCTGAAGCATCAGATGAAGAAGAAACCCATTAGATTTGCCAACCAGCTTGTTGCGACTCACGACGTTCTGCCGATTGTCCAGCAGAGATCATCGCCTCGACACCCTGTGCCAGCTGCAGAGAGGCCCATGAGCATTGCTCCTGCCATTTCTGGGACATTAACTGCAGGGCCTGCAGCAAGACAGGTCACATCGCTCACACCTGGTGCTCCTAGGGAGCCCAGAGTTGCACCGCCATGCACCAGGAAACAGCGTATCTGCACACTACCACTGTCCACCAACATCAGTATTGAATTTACCCCAGGACACCCTGATAAAATTAAAGTGACTGTGCTTATAGAGGGGGTGCCTTGCAAGATGGAACTGGACACGGGGTCCTCCATCTCCATCATCTCAGAAGAGACTCTCCAGAGGCTCTGTCCACAGGGGGGTCCCTGCCTTCGATACACAGGTTTCACTCTCTGGGACTTTCAAAAGAACAAGGTGGCCATTAAGGTGTGGGGCAAATTCCACGTAAAATACAGACAGTTTGAGAGAATTTTGGACTTGTTGGTGGTTGAAGGACGGCTCACCAGCTTGCTTGGACTGTCCTGGTTTGCGCCCTTGGGGTTCAGAGTAACGGGGGTGCACCACATGCAGCCCTCAGACTTCAGTAAAGTGTGTGATGAGTTCCCTGCTGTCTTTGATGGGACCCTCAGCCAATACACAGTGCCCCCTGTATTGCTCCAATTTAGCCCCAAGGTGCAGCCCATCTGCCTGAAGACCCAGAGAGTTCAATTCATGCTCAAGCCCAAAATTGAGGTGGAGCTGGACCGCTTAGTGATGCAAGGAGTTTTAGAGCCAGTTCCCCATGCCACCTGGGAGAACCCCATCGCAACCCCAATTAAGCCAAATGGGGATGTCTGCATCTGTGTGGACTACAAATGTACAATCAACATGGTGCTGAGGGACCACACTTACCCAGTTCCTGTGGTTAGCCATGTCCTAGCGGCATTGGTGAGGGGCAATGTCTTCAATGAATTGAACTTGGCCGAAGCATACCAGCAACTCCCGGTGGGCGAGCTGACCACTGAGGCAGAGACCATCGTCACACACTAGGGTGCTTTCAGAGTCAAGCAATTGTAGTCTGGGGTGAGCATGACCCCGGGGATTTGTCGATGATGTATTGATCACTGCCCCCACAGAAGAGTACCTCTGAGGGCTCCCGTTCACCAGTGGGAGTCTACTCACACACCGTGGGCACGGGTGCATTTAGACTTTGCCGGCCCATTCCAGGGGTGGCTGTTCTTCCTCCTCATGGACGCTTGCACCAAGTGGCTGGAAGTCATGCCAGTTGCATCTACCTCATCCCATGCAGCCATCTGGGCTCTAAGACAGATTTTTAGCACCCATGGCCTACCAGACACGGTCATGACTGATAACGGCACCACCTTCACCTCAGGAGAGTTCCAGGAGTTCTTGAACCAGAACCTCATCAGGCATGTGTGGTCTGCTCTTGCCATCAAGTGACCCCAAGTGCATCCACCGGCCACAGCGCCATGGAACTCTTAATGGGCCGCTGCCTCACGACGCAGCTGGACCGTCTGCACCCGGACTGAGCCCCTGAGTTGTGCCAAACTCCGGTGAGCTGGGAGGCCCCTCACAGGTTCTTTCCAGGTGACCCTGTCTTCACGCATAACTATTCCAGCAGCCCCACGTGGATCCCAGCAAGGGTTACCCAAGTCATTGGACCCCTATCATACGAGGTATCAAAGGATGGGGGCCAGCTTCTATGCAGGCATATAGACAAGCTACGCTGACACCTGCTGCCTGAGGAAACACAATAGCATGCAGCCAGATTGCCAGGAAGAGGAAGTCAGAATAGCCCTCTGCCGAGGAGGAGGATTGCAACCAGGAACCATCACCACCGCTGCCACTGACTGAGAGCAACCCCCCCCCCCACAGACACAACAGCATGCAGCCAGATTGCCAGGAAGAGGAAAGCCCTGCACAGGCTGCTACAGTCCTTCCGGACTTGGTTCCCATCTCGCAGGACTCCAGAGCGGTCCCTGCCTCACCAAGCCCGGCACCAGTATCATCTTCACCCACACAGGAGCCCCAGCGTTCTCAGAGGGAGTGCTGCAAGCCAGCATACCTTGAAGACTATGTCTGTTAAGATACTTTGGAACTTAGGGGGGAGGGCTGTTATGTATTGGGACTGAAACATCCTAGGACTGTTCTACCAGAGATGGGCTGAGCTTGGATCCCAAGAACAATAGCTCACCAGGAATCTGGAAGTAACTAATCAAGAAGTTATGTTATGTAAATAATGTATCATTGGGAGTGGGGTGTGTTTGGGTGTGGCAATTACATGCTATTTAAACAGGCCTGCGGCCCTGGGGTTTAGTCGTGTTCTTGCTGGAATCACTGATACAGTAGAGCTGATCACTAGACTTGGGGTCTGTTCATCCATGGAACCCATTATTTAACAAAGAGCTGCCTGTTCTTGTATTTAATTTTGAGGTTGCTGTGTTCACATGCAATGCTAATAAGCATTATTTCTGACAAGATCATTTCTCAGTTTTTCACAGTGAGACTATTTAAGAAGGGGCTCCCAATTTTGAAAAATGGAGAGGAGAAATCATCCTGTGAAACTTTTCCCCAGCTCAAAAATAAACTTGTGAAATGATCCTTGGATAAATACAGTAAATATTAAAAGCCCCATAGAGCAGTTACATTCATGTCTAGCTGATTTGTACCTAGAGTACATATTTTGGGGTAGGGAAGGAACCTAGAAATAGGATTATTAGATGCTAATCCTACACTCCATCTTTTAGGCAGCAAAAGTTGGAGCTTTCTATTATGATAATTTTAGTGTTTGTCTGTGGTAAGTGCACACTGTACGTATTAATGGGAGCTGAGTGCTAGGCAAGAGGCCTTAAAATCCTATTAGGAGAGCTTGCTTGACAGAGTTCAAAATTAGCTTCATGTCTACATACAAGTTTTGTGCTTTGAAAGAAAACTAATATTTCTTTTTCCACAGGCTCTCAGCGAGAGTGCTATAGGAAGTGAATCATGCAAATATTAACTCAGGAAAACAAGAAGTGTTAGTTTTTCCTCTCACAACAAGTCTTCGGTACCACATTCATCTGGTGGAAATGTGAATTGCAAGAGTGAGGGCCAAAATACATGACACACCCGACGTATGACAGGTGTGCTACCCAAGTTGCATTCAGACATACATCGGGGGAACCTACCTTGAGAGCATTTTTCACTCAGGAAGGACATATGGACCCAGAGAAAAAAGCAAAAAGTCCCCATGCCCTTTCCACTGGTGAAAGTGGGGTGGGAAGGAAACCAGAAGCTCCTTCTCCACCCAGCAGTGCTTCCTTGCAGCACCAAGTGAATGAGCACAGTGAAAAGTAAGTTCCCATGATGTATGTCTGACTGTGAGATAATTGGTGCGCCCATGACCCAGCAGGTGTCAGATGCATAATATATTTTGACCCTAATTTTCCTTATGCAAGTTTAAGTTCATTTTGAGAAAGGGGTAAGCATGGGGTTGACTGGTGGGAAGTTCTCACAAGTGCATTGAACCACAAGCTTTCTTAAAGAAGTATTGGTGGTAGTGGTGGTGGTGGTGGTGGTGGTGGTAGTCCTTATGAAAGTTCTCCAAGAAAGTTAAAAAAAACCCTGAAATTAAAGGTGGACTGGAAGAAATGTTTCCATTGGCAAAAAACAAGCACATATGTTTTCTTCTTCAGTGCTCATGGACAGAATCTGTGACAGTCATATAGAAAAAAACTCTGGGCATTTGGGTAAAAAAACACCCCACTTCAAGGATTATACTGCTCAGAAGGCTGGTTTAGCATTGTTTGTTTGATTGCATGTTTGGAGATCTTATGTTTGAAAGGGACATATTTTTAAAAATGTTTGTGAAAAAACAGTAGTCACTGGGTTTCTTTCCTTATTTTCTTCTTCTTGTCCTCGGTTTCCAAACATTGGGTGGTTTGGACATAGGAAAGCTTTCTAACATGTGATTGCCTGACCTACACTTTTAGTGAAAGAGTCCTAGAATAAATATATTAATCAATTGCTCTGTGAATATTTGAAGCAGCCCAATGTGTATGTGTGGTTTGTATCCTATGCTACATCTTAGAAATAACAGAAGAAGAAGAAGAGGAGGAGGAGATTGGATTTATACCCCACCCTTCACTACCCAAAGGAGTCTCAAAGCAGCTTACAAACTCCTTCCCCTTCTCCTCCCCTCAACAGACACCCTGTGAGGTAGGTGGGGCTGAGAGAGCTCTTTCAAGAACTGTCCTTTCAAGAACAGCTCTGACAGAACTATGGCTTGCCCAAGGTCATCCAACAGGTTCAAGTGGAGGAGTGGGGAATCAAACCCGGTTCTCCCAGATTAGAATCCACGCACTTAACCACTACACCAAACTGGCTCTCTTCATGTCTGCATACCATTTGGGGATTAACCATTTGGGGATTAACAATTTAAAATTGTGTATTTTCTCCTGGAAAGTGGTCGTTGACATATCAATATTGTTATCAGCAGTTTGTTTTATCCAGAGCTGCAATGTAAAAGGGTGTGGTGTATGTTATTCAAGTTCATTCAGGCAAAGCACTTATTTCCCGAGCTATATATTGTGCTACCCAATAGGTTATTTGAAAGGGCTTCACCTGGTCCTGGTTATTTCTGAGTCAGTTTAGCGTGATACAGTCCTTGTGGAGATCACTACATTAATATATTTTTCAGTAATCATCTCATGTCACATCCAGCAATTAACAAATTTGCCATTGGGAATGCAGTGGAAAACCATCCTAGAAGTACCAAGCAGTCTCAGGGGGGTTGGCAGGAGAAGCAACATCACCTGATCTGTGATTTGCCCAACTAGCTTCCTTGACATATTTTGAAGGGAACAGGGTTGCAAGGCCTGTGCCTGGCGATCCCAGGAGCTTTTGAGGGAAGGACATCAGGGGGAGGAGAATTGTACAATGTGGCAATGTCACTTCTGGGTGAAGCTCTGGAAGTGACATCACCACATTAATCAGGGCTCTAGGTATCCTTGAAATCTCTATGGTAAAGATCATAAAGACTGGGGGAATTCACTGAGAGCTGCTCAATATGGTGACACCATCTCCCCCATATTTCCCCCACTGGTCCACTGGGGAGATATGACTGGTTGCAGAGCAGGGGGGGGGGAGTTTAACACCATCAGCAGACAACTGACAAGCCTAGATGTGAAAAGAACCAGGTTTGATTGGAATAAATTGCATTGCCTCCAGCATACTGGTAGGGATATATAAGTATGCAATCCTATGCACACTTATTTGAGAATACTGTTAAATTCCACAGAGTTTTTCTAAACAAAGATTCATAAGATCAAACTGTAGTGACATTTGAGAGACAGGTTATTTCCTATGACTGACAATCCTAGAAGCCAGGGTAAAGTTTAATCTCCTCACCCATGCAATAATCAGTTCTGGATCCTGGATGTGAGAAGGAATCTTCTAGAAGCCAGTGACATCTAGCAGTGATTTTTAGTAAGCATAGTGTTTGAAACAGAGTTCTGAGCTTCCACTGAAATCACAAAATGTATTTTTCTGGCCCATGAGGATGTCGTTAATTCTGTTTTTGTTATAAACCACCATGACCAATGGCTGTAACCTTGCTGATTCCTCCAGGCCTAATTGCTGCCTGTTGTTGTCAACCTACTGCTGAGGGTAAGAAAAAAAATGTTTCCCCTGTTCCCCATGCATTTCTAAATCTGAAAACAATAAACAGCTTCTAGAAGGTAAGCTGGTGATTTTCACTGCCAAGCCGTAGCAGGCTGAGCCATTTTTATCAACGTAAAAACAAGCAGCAGCCTAGAAGCAGCAGCTCTTCCCACTGCTGCACAGTTCATTGCCATTTAATGGAGATTGAAAAGAAAGAGCCTGCAGTTTCAAGGAACATTTGGAAGCAGGCAGACCCCAGATTCCAGCAGCTGCAATGCCAGTTCCTTAGACGTGGACTGACGTGTGTGTACTTTTCAAGTAGGGTTGTTTGGAAGGTCCAGATCTTGCAAGGGGTAGCTCCAGGGGTCATTTGGGGGGGACGCGGGGGGACGCCATCCCCCCGAGTGAGGTGCGGGAGGGCGAGGCCTGGAGCTCCCTGCTGGTGCCCGCTGGAGGTCGCCGCCGGCTGTGGGGAGGACACACTTCCGGTGATGTCAGGGGGTGTGGCATATGCTAATGAGTTATGCTAATGAGTCCCCCTAGCTCTTTTTCTACGAAATGACGCTCTTGGGTAGCCTGCCCTTGGCTGGCCACCTCCAGGAACATTGAGGGGACGGGGATTATGGAAACTAACTTTGGGCAATGATTTGGGCAAAAATTTTACTAGAGAGAACTGGAAAATGTCTAGACCATCCCCTGATGAAGGCTTCCCCCTCCATTTTTCAGCAGTAGGAGAGCAGGGCTGGGGGTGGAAGGTTTTCCACCATAGCAGGCAACCTGGAAATCCTAGGACTAGTCGTGCCAAGGGATGTAATTCAGTGGAGTAAAGCTGGATAGCACATACGGCTAAAGGCTGAGCTGAGGTGTCAAAAGGTGAAACAGAAGAGTCAAGGGGCGGACCAACCAAAAATACTAAAATATCTAAGGCGCACAGCTCTTTTTCTTTCTCTCACTGAGGAGATATCAGGAGGGAAAGTAAAGCAGAAAAGGTAACCAAAGACAGCTGCCATTGCTAGTGAAGCAACTTTTGAGAAATAAATAGCCTGAGGGTCATGGGTTTGCCTGCCAACACTTCCTTGGATGAGGAAAATATGGAGAAAGCCATCCCTAGCCCTCTGGTACTGCAGGAAGACCCACCAGACAAGGTAGAGAATCTGTCAGGTGCAGAGGGGGAGTCTCAGGCCGATGTCAGTGTACCACACCCTCAGTTCTGCAGCCTAGAATCCAAAGCTGAAACAGAAGCCTTGCAGCTGCCAGCCTCACCCCTGGGGTTGCCAGAATGCTTGGCGCTCCAGAAAAGATGGGCATGGAAGGAGGCTCAGGAGTGGTGCCATGGTGTGCATGTCCCAGAACACACTGGGTGCAGGGCAGCTAGGCTAGAACATGAGTGAGATGAGGTGTGGGCACAGGTGGCACAGCATGGTCAGAGTCTAGTTCCCAGGCCAAACACGGTGTAGGTAATTTGGCAGTGGCAACAGGGTTTTGGACAGATCCAGAAATCAGAGGCAAAACATGGTCCAAGGTTCAGATTCCTGAGTCAGGTACAGGGTCAGCAGTAAAGTGATGTGTTGTTTCCACAGCCAGTCTCCCTCTCTCTTTGCCTTTTATAACAGAGACACTCATTTTGCGGCTGGATTGCATCATTCAGGTATGTGTACACTCATCCTCACTGTCTAGATCCAGGTGTCGCCAGGCTGCTAATCGCACACTCTGCTGTCTTTCCAACAACTCATGCTGAGCCCTCCTTCGTCTACGCTCCAATAGTTCAGGAAGGGGGTATGTGAGGTGGCTGGTGGATGCATCCTGATACTGAACCGTGGGGCTGTACAGCCAGGGAACTGCCACCAGGCTGAGGATTGCTGGTTGGCAGCACAAAAGTAGCTTCCTCTAGCAGGCTGGCAGCAAGCTGGGACCTTCTTCATAGGCCCATTCCTGTTCTGAAGGAGGCCCATTCCTCTGCCCCTTCAGAGTTAACTGTGCCTGTCTGACTCATGACAGTGCAGTTGGCAGCCAGCTTGAGTCACTACAGGATCGGGGCTGGTAGCCCTATAGGCTGTCCAGCCATTGATAAGTTGCACCTGTTCCTGCATGACTTAGCAGGTTGATGAGTTCCACCTGTCCCTGAATGACTCCTGATAAAAGCAGCCAGAAGAGGGTGAGACATGGTGGAAGCAACTTGTCCACAGTGTTTGTGTTAAATAGTGGGTTCCATGGATGAGTAGCAGTCTCTGATGTGACATACCTGGAATGTTTCAGTTCCAATACATAACACCCCTCTCCCCTAAGTTCCAAAGTATCTTAACAGACATAGTCTTCAAGGTACATTGGCTTGTGATGTTCCCTCTGAGAATGTCGGGGTTCCTGTGGGGGTGGAGATGACACCGGAGCTAGGCTTGGTGAAGCAGGAACTGCACTGGAGTCCTGCGTATCGGGAACAGAGTCTGGGAGGCCCGTAGCAGCCTGTGCAGGGCCTTCCTCTTCCCGGCAATCCGGCTGTGTGCTATGGTTGGGGAGGCTGTTCTCGGTCAGTGGCGGCGGCAATGTTTCCTGGCCGTCATCTTCCTCCTCGGCGGAAGACAAGTCAGTCTCCATGAGGAGCAGGTGGCAGTGGAGCTGGTCAATGTGTCTGTGTAGAAGCTGGCCCACATCCATCGATACCTCGTACGATAGGGGTCCGGTGACTCGGGTAACCTTTGCCAGGATCCACGCGGGGCCGCTGGAATAGTTCAGCGCAAAGATAGGGTCACCTGGAAAGAACCCTCTGAGGGTCTCCTGGCTCAGTGGAGATTGATGTAACTCCAGGGCTCTGTCTGGGTACAGATGGTCCAGTCACGTCGTAAGGTGGCGGCCCATTAAGAGTTCCATGGGGCTGCGACAGCTAATAACCAACCCCCCAATGGGGGGAAAGCCTCATCGGTCAGCGAGCCAAAAGGGGAAAACTGACCCTGCTAGGGGAAAATTGACTAGTGTGTAACTCTGCTTTTGAAAAGTAAATATTAAAACAGGAGACCAAATGTAATTGTTTCAGGGAGGAAGGGTCAAGGCCTCATTGATCAGCTTTCATATCCAAGTCACCAAAGGTTTGGGTGGTAGCAGAGTTCCCTCTAATATGAGTTAGTGTGAGGTAACTCACAGTTTTTTAGTCTCCGATTCAGACATTTTTGCCTTTGCTCAGGAAGGATGGCTCCAGAGCAAACTAATTTATGCAGTAGCCAAATTGCTTGCTCACCACTTTAATGCCAGCAGCTCACAAAGTAGAATTTTTGCTCACAAGACTCCACAGCTTAGAGGGAATATTGGGTGGGGGGGGGTGGCTGTCAACCTTCAGAGTATACTAACATGGGGTTTGTGAATCCTAAGTATAAAATCAGGTCAGTAGAGATACACCTGGAAGAAAAGGCAGCATGGTATTCTTCTGCCCTCCATTGTTCAGTGTGATCCCATGTGTGCATTGACCCATAGCCCTCCCACCACTGAGACCTGTGTCTTTTTACACTCCAAGAGCCCCTGTACTTTTTGAAGTCAGAGGCATGGATAAATCTATTATTTTTGATATCAAAGCAGAGTCTCTTGATTAAGGCACTTTCAAGAGCAAGTAGCTTAATAGCCTGAATACACCAAGAAAACATTAATCCAGGATCTTTTGTGTGACTCCTCCCCCCAACTTCACACATCCATGACCATCAGGAATGGCTCAGGATTGCAGAATAACAACCAAAGCTCTCAGAATCTCCCTCACAATACTAACTTCCCTGGTAATTATATCATAAACCCAGGAAAAGCCATCACTCCAACCCTAACCAATATCAGCAAGTCTGAATCACACTGGCCACCCCTACTAATTCAGTCATCTATAGGCAGGCACACCTGCTGGTCCCGCTTACATCATTATACTTCTCTTTCCTGGTATTCTTTTCTAATAGTAAGTTTGAACTGTCCTGTGATCACTTGGATCCTGACCCCCATACTAGGGATGGGCAAGAACCGGCTGACAAACCAAAGTTTGTCACAAATTTTGGCCTGTTCAGGGTTTGCAAACCGGAGTTCATGAACTGAAGAGCCAAGATGAACTACCACGAATTTTAGCACAATTCATGGTGGTTCATGACAGTTTGTGAAGAACAAAAAGCAGGGGTTTCTGGTTCATGCCCGTCCCTACCCCACACCAGTGGGGTCTCATATCCTAAACTTGCACTGATCACAGTGCAGCCCAAATTCCATCAGTGGTTTAGCCCAGCTCTCAACTTTATGGAACTTAACAATGCTTTAAAATCCTAGTAAGTTTCAAGAGTCAGGTTTTTACAGCTTCTCCATTGTGTCCTGAAAACATATTTTCCCCATCTTCTTTTTCATTTTGTTTTGTTTTGAACTAGCCAGAAGAGTTCAAGGCACTCCAAACCTGGCTCATTGTCTTGTGATGTATGAATTGACCCTAATTAAAAATATCCTAGCTATCCATGATATTACCTAAACTGATTCTCAACTTTGTTAATGATTACCATATTTTTAACATTTTTACCTAAAATGGCAAAACACCTAAACTCATTCTGAAATTTTGCATGCAAATTCCATTATAATATAAAGCTGGCAGCCAATAACTATTCTGTTCATTCCTATTTCTTTTTCACCCTTGAGCGCTCCAGCTCAGTTTCCTTTCCTCTTAAGCCACTGCCATTGCTATAGAAACAATTTATTACTTGGAGATAGGCATCTCTCTTCACCAGTTCTTTGTTTAACAAATCCATTAACTTTTCCTCTGTGAGTTTAGCATCTCCTTTTGGCTTCTCTACATTCTGTTTTATCCTTTGCTATCAGACACAGAGATCTCATTGTACTGCTGCCACCCCAAGCAGATGTCTGTGTCCTCAATGTTCTTAGTACCTGCCAGCATTCCCTGCTCGGTTGAATAATCCATAACCTTGACAACTGTCTGATCAAGCTGTGGTCCAAAGTAGAAAAGACTGTGTGCACATTCATCCTACATGTTCAGCACCCATGGACACAGGATTCTGGTATTTTCCCCTTCCACCTTCATGCATAGATCTATAGTCCAAGCCCTGTAACTGAATGTATTTAATATTAAGTTAAATATAAACGTAAAGACCCCACTCACCCACTCCACTACTTCTAAGTTTTCAAGGAGACTGCTGAAGCAGAGAGGAGAGGCTTTGGGGATTGTATCACTGTTGCCTGAAGTCTCACAAAACCCAGTATTTGGCCCCCAAGCCTCTGAATTTTCCAAACATAAGTGGAAACAGGCACTGTTAAAGGGCCTCTTCATGTACAAGTTGTCAACGGGATGAAAGGATTCCTGTCCACAGAGTGTAACTTTCTTGCCTCCCTTCTCCTGCTACAACCCATCATAGGCCTCCAAATGCTGGTCCTGGGAGACAGGGAACCTCCCAGACAAACATTTCAGGGGCATCTTGGGCTGCAGAAGTGGGGAGACAAGGAAGTTGTACTCCATGGGCAGAAATGCCCCATGGGATCCACAGCAATATCTTGCATGGGAGAAGTTGAAGTAACCCGAATCTCCCTTCTCCTTTATCAGGAAATCAATTGTCCTTCACACTATGTTATTAATATGTCACAGTCTCCCCTCCCCACCCCCGCCATTAGACTGCCCCACTACAAACTAGGTGTTGCTATGGGAATGACAGTGTCTGGATTGAGGTAAACTATGGATAGCAACTGGATAGCACCCATTTCAGCACCAATTCAAGAGCACTATAATTTTCCAGAGAAGTATTCTGCACTCCACAGAACTTATGTATATAATTGCACAGAAGACACTACACAGAAGAATATGTTTCATGCCAGTAGAAGCATCAGAGTCAAGAGATGAATTGAATTCCTTTCAGATGAATCTTTTATGGATCAGCAGATTTATTTAGAGTTATTTAAAAAGCAGTTAACATTCCATTAGGAACAAACTGTGATCTGTGTCAGCACTAAGACACTGTTCAGTCATTTATTTTAGAGCAAGAAGTCACTGCAGGGGGAAATGCAATTATTAAATATCTAACAGAGAGATAAATACCAAGCTACAGCTCTGGTGTTTATCCTTATGATACCAAACGTTAGGATTACCTGGTAAGATCCTATTAAAATAGTTGAATATTTTTTTTCTTGCTCACTTCAGGCAAGGAAACAGACAAACAAAAGTCTCATTTTCTGGATCATTCAGATTTGCAATCAAATGTTCTGTTGAAACAGCAGGGAGATTAAGCATATAGAGATTTGTTGTGCTGCTGTTACATTGTACAGAGATTCTGCCTTGCCATATGAATTGGATACGAATCATGTGACTAATTTTGTAATTTTATATTTGTATACATACATATATGTATACCAATATAAGGTACAATTCTTACATCTAATGAAGTGGGCTCTAGTTCACAAACATTTCATATCATAATAAATCTTTAGTAAGTAAATCAGTAAGAAAATCTTTTCTTAGTTTATCCTTGCATATTTACCCAGCACAAAAGCAGGTGCAAACTGATCATGTAGTGGTGCTAGAGGAGAAGTACTCGGATCACTGGGCCTGATTTTGCTGACATATTTTCTAAAAAGAAAATGTCATATAGCATGGAGCTTAATGTCTACAATAGCAAATTAAGGTTTACAAAGGGATATTAGATGCCCCATCAGTACAACAACAGCCCACTCCCTAAGCAGTGTTTAACTTCTAACTTCTCTTCCACATGTATAACCACTAAGAAACATTAGTTTCAATTAACACACATGTAAAGGGGGAATCGTCCTTTTACTACCTGCTACAACAATAAATACATGAAGAGCAAACACAAGGAAAAACAGGTGACAGCCCCACTATGTGCCTACTAATTCTTTCCTTAATAATGGTTTCCACCAATTTACCAAATATCGATGTCAGACTGACTGGCCTGTAATTTCCCGGATCTCCTCTGGAACCCTTTTTAAAGATGGGAGTGAAATTAGCTACTTTCCAGTCCTCAGGAATGGAGGCAGATTTTAAGGAAAGATTACATATTTTTGTCAGGAGATCCACAAGTTCACATTTGAGTTCTTTCAGAACTCTCGGATGTATGCCATCTGGGCCTGGTGATTTATCAGTTTTTAAATTGTCTATCAGTTTTAGGACCTCCTCTCTCATCACCTCAATCTGACTCAGGTCTTTCAACACCCCTCCCGAACTCAGCGGCTCTGGAGTGGGCAAGCACCTCTCATCTTCCACAGTGAAGACGGAGGCAAAAAATGCATTTAGCTTCTCAGCCATTTCCCTATCATCCTTCAGTACTCCTTTTACCCCTTGGTCATCCAAGGGCCCCACTGCCTCCCTGGCTGGTTTCCTGCTTCTAATGTATTTGAAGAAAGTTTTATTGTTGGTCTTTACATTTTTTGCTATATGCTCCTCATATTCCCTTTTTGCATGCCTGACCACAGACTTGCATTTTATTTGCCATAGCCTGTGTTCCGTTTTATCAGCCTCACTGTGACTAGCTTTCCACCGCTTAAAGGAATCCTTTTTACCTTTTACAGCTTCCATTACTTTGTTTGTTAACCATGTAGGCTTTTTCTTATACCTGTTTGTGCCTTTCCTAACCTGCGGAATATATTTTATTTGAGCTTCTAGAATTGTAGTTTTAAACAGTTTCCAAGCTTCCCCAATGGTTTTGACCCTTTCTACTTTTCCCTTCAGTTTCCTCCCCACATGTCCCCTCATATCAGAAAAATTACCCCTTTTAAAGTTAAAAGTGGTTGTGTGAGTCTTTTTGGCCAATTCCCTATTTGTACAAATGTTGAACTCAACAACATTATGATCACTGTTCCCAAGCGGTGCAATCACTTTTACATCTCTCACCAGGTCTTGAGTGTTACTTAGGACCAAATCAAGGATCGCCTCTCCCCTGGTAGGTTCCATGACCATCTGCTCCATAGCACAGTCATTTAGAGTGTCTAGAAACTCAATCTCTTTCTCTCGACTAGAACACATATTGACCCAATCAATGTGTGGGTAGTTAAAATCACCTATTACGACACAGTGTTTTTGTCTAGCTGCTATCTTTAATTCATTCATCATTTTATAATCCTCCTCTATCTTTTGATCCGGTGGGCGATAACAAACTCCCAGTGTTAAGTTTCCTTTTGGCCCCCCTATTTCAACCCACAGAACTTCAAGAAGCGAATCCAATTCTCTTAGCCTCTCGATCTTTCTGGACTTTATACCCTCTCTGACATACAGAGCCACCCCACCTCCAACCCTTCCCCCCCTATCCTTCCGATATAATATATAACCGGGAATCACCGTATCCCACTGATTTTCCTCATCCCACCAAGTTTCTGAAATACCCACAATGTCTATTTTTCCCTCTGACACCAAGCACTCCAACTCCCCGATTTTACCTCGGACACTTCGAGCATTTGTATAGAAACAGCTGTAATTTCCCATACTGGTTAAGCCTGCCACCTTCCTCTTGCAATCTCGAGACCTTGTCAGGCAGTCCATGTCACTAGCCATGGTCTCAGTGGACAATTTCAATCCACCTCCCTGTAGAAAAGCAACAGGTACCCCCTCATCTCTCTGAGATGAGCCAACCCGAACCAGAGACTTTTCATCTCCTGTCGGCTTTCCCCCAATATTCAGTTTAAAAACTGCTCTGCCACCTTTTTGATTTTAAGCGCCAGCAGCCTGGTTCCTTCTCGGGACAAGTGGAGACCGTCTCGCCTGTACAGCTCCCTCTTGTTCCAAAAAGAATCCCAGTGCCTAACAAACCTGAACCGCTTTCACACACTCCCAAACACAGTCCTCCCACACAGTATCCTCAGCTGAATCCCCTCAGCTGAAAGTAAAAAAACACTCACCCCTCTAACAGCTCTGTCTCCTGCTCCTGCTCAGAGCTCAGCTGGGAACTATTGAACTCCCCCTCACAGGCAGTCTTCAAGCAGCAGCTGGATGAACACTTGTCAGGAATGCTTAAGGCTGACCCTGCATTGAGCAGGAGGTTGGACTAGATGGCCTATATGGCCCCTTTGAACTCTATGATTCTATTATTATTCTTTGATACATCATGGAGAAATATTAACACACACACACACACCGCTTCTATTCATAGTATTAACAAGGGTTTGCTGCTATACTTCTATTAAGTATGTTCTAAGTTGCCAGCCAGGAATGAGAAGCAGTTGAGACCAAGATTGACAAATAATGGGGGGGGGGGAGTACTAAGAAAAGGGAGAGAAAAATGAAGGTGCACCATGAAAGGAAAAGAGAGCAAACTGAAGGAGGCAAAAGGTGTGGAAACAAAGAACAGAAATTAAGAAAACAGGAAAAGTTGTTTTTGTTTTCTACAACATGCTAACAGGGAAGATCTGGATGAACAGACAAACCTATGGAGCTAGAAGGAAGGGAAGGAAGAGGGAAACAGACAGCTGGAAACAACAACCTCGTTAGGCGGGTGCAGCCTGGCAATGGCTGTAGCAGCCATCAGCTATGCTGGCTAGTTTTGCCTTGGTTCAGTGCTGGCTAGGTAGATGGGTTTAGCAGGATACACAAGTGTTTGCCTTTGGAAGAAGATGGGTAAACAGAAAGCAGAACTGCTGCTGTTTACTGTGATCTGCTTTCTCTGCGCTCCTTGTGGCTGCAGTGCAGAACTGCACTAGAAGTAAACTAAATTAAGATGCATTCTGATTGCAGGGTGATGCAAGGCTTCAGGGGCCCTCCAGCTGACTTGGGCCCAGGGAATTTTGTCCGTTGCTCTTGGTGGCCCTGAAGACAAAGTTTGTAATTATACCTCCTCCTCCTTCAAGAGATGTTGTGGTAAGAGATATTGGTAGTAATGCCCAGTATAAGTCTTCAGGAACTCTCTTGGCAAGATGGAGGCTGCATTGCAGGGAAGCTTTAAGTTACACCAGCAGATTAGGTCCAGGTCAAAATCACATAGGATTGTTGTTAGACAATTCAATTCAGCCACATAAAATGAAGGGAAGCACAGAAGCTATATATAGCCAGAGTTTCAATCATTAGGAAACAACAAGGGTATTATGCAACAAAGAGTGTGCAAGCATGCATGAGGATTAAATTCATGAATTGACCTGCATGGAACTAGCCAATCTGAGAAGGTGGAACAGAAAGACATGTCAATTGTAACTAGTTAAGTGGTCTTCTGTGCAGTCACAGGTATGAGTGCCACAGCATGCAGAATATAACTCTGGAAAATTCCAGGGCTCTAGAACTAGTGGTGAAATGCCTGCCAAGACGGAAGGTGCTATCTCTCTGTGCATTCTTCAAGGCAACCACCACTAGCAGCTCCCATCAAAGTTGCATTTTTATGACAGCAGTGTGTGAGGGGAGGGGGAGGGGAATGCAACTGTAGATATGACAAATCAAAGAATGGAAAAACCATTTTTTTCTCCTTATGGTCTCTGTGCCGTCCATACATATGGAATAATTAGTAAGCTGATTTAGATGATGGAGGATGCTGGAATCAGTTTTTGAAAAGTAACACTGAAACACAACCTAGCTAAAGAATGTCTTCCATTGAGCCCAAATATCAGTGGCACCCTGGGAGATCAACACTGAGGATGTTGACCAGGTCACAGGTTTTCATACATCATGTATAGGTACCCAACCCAAAAAATGCAGCTGACATTGATATCAGTTAGAATGAGTTTCAATACTGAGGAAGAGGTTGTCATTCAAGTTGATGGCATAATGAACTGAACAAGAAGCAGCTTACTTCTTCTCTCCCCCCAAGGCATGCACAGTGGAATATTATCCTCTTTTGAGAAGGGGATTTGAGTGCCAGTTCTTGGCTTGAGTTCTAGATTTTGCTGCCAGAGGATTTGGTGATGGCCACAGACATAGACAGCTTTAAAAGGGGATTGGATAGATTCACAGAGGATTGGTCTATTGATGGCTAGTAGCCATGATGAATAGTAGCCACCAAGGGAACCTCCACATTCAGAGGGAGTAAACATGTGAATACCAGTGCCGGGAGACAACCCTCGGCCTCTATGCTCCATTGTTGGACCGGCAGAGGAACTAGTTGGCCACTGTGTGAGAAAGAATGCTGGTCTAGATGGACCAATGGCCTGATCCACCAAGGCTCTTCTTATATTCTTAACTTTCCAGAGTTTTGTTCTGTGTTGGTACTGAATCTGTTTGTGGGGCTGAACAGAGAACATGTGGATTAATGTTTGTAGCTGCTAGAGTGTGCGGATGGTTTCCAGAAGAAACTGCATAATCCAATAGCACAAGTCATACTATATTCAACTACAGAAAGTGTTTTGAGGGTTCATGTATTGAAAAAAAAACCTCTTGCCCTGGTCTGTGCATCTTCTCAATTCTCAAGCAACATTTTAATTGACTCAGATGGTACTTTATAAACAACAGCAATGAAAAGTTCATCACTGTCTGGGAGACTTTTATTCTTGAAGTGAGATTCACAAAATAATCTAGAATTTCCTAATCATGACATCTACACTGTAAGGATATGTCACCTTAGGAACTTCCTGCATCACTGGTTTATTCTCTAGAACAATACCTGAAACATTAGGAGTCAAACACAAACAAAAAGATACATTGCAATGAGAATTTCTGTACAACACCAACCTGTGATGTCTGTGGCAATGTGCTTCTGTGTAATTCCCCCAAGGCTTCCATGCAGACCAGCACAGTTTTTGCTATTGTGGGGATCACATGCACTGAATGTAAGCACTTAAATCCTAGACCAATCCCCAATGCCAATAAATGCTTTCTGATCACAGCCTTACTGAACCACATCATTAGGATCATTACCCATACATCACTGGACCCACATAATACTCATACATTTTAATGGTGAAAACAGCATTTCAGGAGCTTGCTCATATCATTGTACAGAAGAAACACAAGCATATGTTCTAATGTATGTTAGGAACTGACCCAGATCTTAGCGGTATTCATAACTGGGAAACTGAAATGTGTCTTACAGTATCTTTTTCCATTTCTCTTCCAAGTACACTACAGGCAGAACTCTACAGTTCTTGTGCTACCTATATAATTTCACTGCACTCCTGCCAACCAAGCTGACACAGCAGACTGTAAATCAGTTGCCTCCACCAGTTCCACATCATCAACATTATAAATGTTTCCTGCAGGGCATGCACTGCCAAGTGCCCTTGCTGTTTCCAATCCTTGAAACATTTTGTAAAAACCACCCATATATTTCTTAAAGATTGTTTGCAGAAAGGATGCAAATAGAAAGCAATACAAGGATTTTTACAGCGTATCTCCAATATTGTAGTACTATTAAAGAAAACAGTAGTATTCATTGTGATGCATTTAGTTATTAAAATGACTTTTACATGGCCAGCGATTTTTCATGTACCCGCTTCAGCTGCCCTGACAAAAATCCGCAGCAATACTTGGCCCACATTGCTTTTCCTCTATTACTATTACAAAAACAAGTACAGTGTCATGCATGTATTATGGTATTTGGGATGCTGTGGAGTGTTTTACTGGCAGGTCATTAGTTGTAATATTTAATGATTTATGTATTTGTTTTGATGTTGGTTTTTCTTCCCTTTTTCAAATTCTGCCAAACTATGGTTGAAGGGATAGGAAATAATAAAATAAATAAAAATATTGCTAAGTCACTATCATCATTGCATGAGGACAGAGGAAATCCAGTTAAACTCCTGACTAGGGATGGGCACAAACCTGGAAAATGTGGTTCAGTTCGTGGCTTATGGCTGTACCATGAACCAAACCACAAAGCAAACAGAGCCAGGAGGCTTGTCCATGAACTGAACCAGTTTGTGTTGTTTGTGGCCCTGCAAACCTCATTGAAAGGGATCGCAGTCCCTTTAAATAGTGTTTGTAGAAAACCCAAAAAACAGCCGAGTGGCGAGGAGCAGCTTGCTCCCTGCCACTCAGATGCTTTGGGCTACCTTGTGCAGTCTGTTTAAACTTTAAAGGGATTGCAGAAGACAGCTCAAAAGAGCTGTGTTGTGGGGAGTGCCTCCCTCCCACACAGCTGTTTTTCACTCTGTCTCGTGCAGTCCCTTTAAACTGTACAGGGAATGTAAAAGACAGCCCAAGACAGCTGAGTGGCAAGGAGCACCTTCCCACCTCTCCGCTGTTTTTGTGGCTTTTGCGGGGAACAGAAAGCAGGGGTTTAAAAGGAGTTGAAGTCCCTTTAACCCCCTGCTTTCTGCTCCATCCACAAACCACCATGAACCACACAAACTGCTGTAAAAGTTTGTGGAAGTTCATGACAGTGAACCTGTCACAAACGTTTGTTCATGAACAATGCTCCCTCTAAGCTGTGGAGTCTTGTGAGCAAAAATTCTACTTTGTGAGCTACTGGCATTAAAGTTGCAATTTGGCTACTGCATAAATTAGTTTGCTCTGGAGCCATCCTTCCTGAGCTAAGTCAAAAATGTGCGAGCTGGAGGCTAAAAAACTGAGCTAGATCATACTAACTCAGCTTAGAGGGAACACTGTTCATGAACCATGAACAGGGCAAAATTAATCATGAATTTTGCTTTGTGGTTCAGTTCATGCCCATCCCTACTCCTGACCACATTCAGTTGTTTACTGGCATAACTAGTAAATAATTTTTTTAATCCAATGCCTATAAAATAGTTAGCAATAAATTTGTTCTACAAAATATAATTTCTGTTTAAAATAAAGACAATATGTTTTTATTTTGCTCTTAAAATTAGTGGTGCTCCTTTGATCGTTGAGGACACACCAGTAGACAACAGCTTCATATTTTCACGTACAAAGTCACGTTGTTGCACTGTTGTTGATTTATCATATGTATTCCTACAAACAACTTTTGCTGATGCTGTAGGTGGTATGGTCCGTGGTGGCAGGCCATGGATCTCGTACATCCATTGTGTCTGAAAACACAAATGAGAAATATCAGTAGTTCATGGCTTCTTACCATGAAGCTTACAACAACTATCAGCCACAAACTATGTAATTAGGTCATTAATTGTTCCCCATGCAGGGGGTGCTTCAAAAAGTCACATCACTGGAACTGCACCATGGTGGAAGAGAAACATTACTATGTATGATAAACCAAGGCAGAACATTTCATTTTATGTACTAAGAGGAGCGTGTTAAAACTATGTGTACTGTCTCACCCCCTAGGTAATCTAAACTCTTGTTAATGTGCAACAGTTTGGGATGCAGTTATGAGAAAACCATTTCACAGTAGGATGCTAACAAAAATAACAAATGGGTTGCTGGCTTTATTTTTACCCAAGGGATTAATGAGAAGGCTTGGAATAAACAGCAACAACTCTTACCATCCGTTTGGGTCAAATGAGTCATCTCAGAATATGGCTAGAAAACAGCTGTGTTAGGAGTATCATTTCACTCTGTAAACTCCTTATATAGGAATGAGCTTAACATATGGACACATCAAATGTTGTTGGCAAGAGGCCTTTGTATTGGCACAGAAGCATTGTTCCTATCACTGGCACCATATAGCTCTTCAGGGTTTTGGCTATATATTGCACAAAGTTCCCACACTAATCTCTTGTGTCCTAGCCATATGCTAGTATATGCCTCCAGACTCAGAACAACTCAGAATGCTCAAAACAAGATACGGGACAGGAAATATAATTGAATTGTGCTACCTTCCTACCAGCTTGTTTTGAAAATCCAAAACCATGCTCATAAAAGAAGGTAATATATAAGGTCATAAAAATGCTCTGTGTAAAAATCATCAACTAAAGCCCACAAGAACTTTCCCCAAATTCCATGCCAATTATTTCAGTTATATTGACGCATATCTGTTCAAGAAGTATATTATTCTGGTCACAGCCGGCATCACAGGGAGGCTTAGGTGGTCACTTGCAGACCAATGAGCTGTCAGAGGATCCACTCACAGTGGTGGCTTCTTGTTAGTGGAAGAGGGAGTCTGGAGGAATCAGCTGAAGGTGAACGAGGGGTCACCTCTTTCTCAGTTCCTCTCAAGCCCTCCCTACCTCCCTCTCCGTTCCCCAGCTTTCTGCTGTCTGCACACAGTACTTGTTCCTTTGCGCTTGGAAGGATTGTGTGTATTTGCTTCATGATGTCCTAAAACAAAGGACAGGATTGCCCATTGGGAACAGTGGGTGAGGCTGGAAGGCCAGGAAGGCCAATTGACTTGCATGGACTCTATTAAAATACATTACAGCACAAAAAAGTTGCAATGAAAATGTGGGACTGATTTAGGATGAAAGTCCCTGGGCCAAGGTAGACCGCTCTGAGACTGGAATGATGGCCCACAGAGTAGAATGACAGACCCTGAGAGTAGTAGGAATGTTCTGGGACTGGAATGACATGTCCAAGAGTGAAGTGATGGTCCCTGTGATTGAAATCATTGTAAGGTATTTTATTCTACTCTAAGGCTTGTAATTATAGGTGCAGAGCGCTGATTTCAATCACAGGGACCATCATTCCTCCTTAGGACCTGTCATTCCAGTCCGAGAACACTTCTGCTACTCCCAGGGACCATCATTCCACCCTGGGACCCATCAATCTAGTTCCAGAATGCTTCTGCTTATCTCAGGGGCCATCATTCTACTCTGAGAGCTGTCATTCCTGGCCCAAAACACTTATGCTACTCCCAGGGGCAATCATTCTATTCTGGGACCTTGTTAGCCAAATTGCCTTAATTTATTAATAAATGTGGGGAATTGGTATATTAAAGGGCAGTGGCTAAATAAAGGGAGCATTAACCTGTGTATACTAGAGTCCAATTTATTCAGATCCCCAGAAATAGACCAGGAGACCAAATCTTAAAAATGATTTTGTTTACTACATAATTCATACACACATACAATATAAAATAAAACAATCAAACACTCAAGAACTAGGAAGCTAGATAGAAGGGTACAGCGACAGTTGCATTAGCAGGACGGTATCAATGATGGGGGGTGATACTCTACCTGTCTGACGTGACGAGGTGATCCTGCAGCGGAAAATGGGGAAAATATTAGGGAAAGGGTCGTGTGTTGACCAGCAGCACACAGGATAGACTCCAGACAGCGCTACAAATGGAGTCAGCAAGATAGGGTGGGGTCAGATAAGTAGGAAGAGAGAGAGAGAGAGAGAGAGAGAGAGAGAGAGCGCAATGGGCAGATGCTTTTCTTATATACATTAAGAGAGGCTTGGGGCATGAGCCACTAAGGCACATAGTCCCCAGGAAGATGCTAGAAGCTGCCAGTTCCTTAATGGGTCAGGAGAATAGAATTAAGTGTTGGGCAATTGATATAATGTTTACTAATGGTGACACCTCTTAGAGTGGATGGCTTAAGACAAAGGAAAAGAAAAGATAATCATTCCCGGTGGTTGGCCAGTCACTAGAGTCAACAATCCAATGATCTGCAGCTGCGTTATCTTGGTGGGTGGTGGGTGTGCTCGGCAGCTCTGTTAATCCTGTCATGGCCAAGTTCTATTGTTTAACTTGAGGATGGGTATGTGCAGTTCCTGGTGAAGCTAGGAGAAGGTGGGGGGAGGATGCCTGCATGCTGGAGAAGTCGTCCTCCTATGGAGTCCTTTGCAGAAACACTCAGGCTTCTGGTGTAAAGCATGGCTTCTGCTTGCTGGCTACTGCATGTTTTTGGCATCAGGGAGGTTGATTTGCCTCCTGTATGAATGCAGGGGTGATGAGCATCAGGTATGTCCACGGGTCCACATCTGGCTGGCACACTGCTTCAGGGCAAGGCTTCCCTTGGCTGGGCACATGTCTACAGTCCGGGAGGTTGGCACCATCATCAGGCTACTGCACAGTCCAATCCCTGGCACACTTATACAGTTCAGCTCACAGCCATAGTCCATAGCCTTATAGATGCTGCACAAGGCTATTGCAGGGCAACAACCTGGCATGTTCAGTCTGTGTTGGTCAAGACTGGGAATACAGGTACCTCTGCCTATACTTTTGATAGTGAAAAGCTGTCATAGAGCTGAGATGACTCAGTACTATTTTGTGAAGCTACAAGATTCATGCACAAAAAAGACTGAGATTTTCTGACACATGGTAATTCTAGGACTACCAAAATATGACATTATATTCTGAGATAACTTTCAATTGCAGATCTATGATGAAATCCTGAGGAAATTAATATTTAAAACAAAATTCAAAAATATAGCTGTGACTTTTAGTCTTAATAAATAGGACATTTTCTGTCCTTTTTAATGAACTACCATAGAATCATAGAATGTTAGAGTTGGAAGGGACCTTGCAGGTCATCTAATCCAACCCCCTGCACTCTGCAGGCTATGCCAAACATACCCAACTCTTTCAGCCTTTCCTCATAAGACTTGGATTCCAACCTTCTCACCATCCTGGTTGCCCTCTTCTGGACATGCTCAAGTTTGTCAACATCCTTCCTAAAATGTGGTGCCTAAAACTGGACACAGTACTCCAGGTGAGGCCTGACCATAGCAGAATAGAGCAGAACTACCACCTCCCGTGATCTGGACACAATGCTTCTGTTAATGCATCCTAAGATTGCATTAGCTTTCTTCGCCGTCATGGCCCATGAGATCTAATGTTCACAGTCCGTCATGGCCCGTCATGGCCCATGAGATCTAATGTTCACAGTCTGAATGAACAAAACACCATGAAATTACATCATTTTCCATGTTGTTGCACTGCAGACCAGAAGGTCAGTAGCTCAGCAGTTCAAGACCCTAATACTACGTGACAGAGTGAGCTTCTCTCTCTGGCCCCAGCTCCTGCCAACCTAGCAGTTCGAAAGCAAGAAATTGCAAGTAGATAAATAGGTAACAGCGTTCTGTGTTTAGTAATGCCAGCCAGATGACCATGGAAAAGTCTTCGGACAATGCTGGCTCTTCAGCTTGGAAACAGAAATGAGCACCGCACCCTAGAGTTGGATTCGACTGGCTTTCGAGCAAGGGAAATCTTTACCTTTACTTTTTAGTTACCAGCCTTTGCACCTACAGCATCTGCTGTACTAGAATTGAAAAGTGATTGGTGAGAAGTACTTGATAATAGTGTTAGACATGGACCTTTAAAGATAGATTTAAAAAAATTCCACACTCTGCCTTAATCTAGACTCACTGTGTAATCATGACTGAACCACAATAGCTTTTTCTAATCTGCCTCTTGGGGTTCTTTTCAGTTATTTGTTTATTAACTTCATTGTATCCTGTCTTTCCTCCCAACAGCAACCCAAAATGAAAAAGGGGGGCTGGTTATATTCTCTCACCCAGGGACTACAAAAAACCTGGAACTGGCTCTGATTCTCACTTGCTTAAACACCTCTCATTGCAAAGAGATCATGGGACAATACTCCTGTAAACCTGAACTGGAATGTTTGCCAATTGAACAGGAATGACATGCCATAAATCCCCATATTCTTTCATCCCACTGGTTCTGGCCTTGATCTTATTCTGTACTATACAAGTGAGATGCTATCTGGAAATACTTACTTTGTGACCCAGCATCTAATTATTAATGGCATATGCCCGTCATTTTTGAACCAAATTAAGGGAGATTTTTCGACAGTAGTATGTTTCTGAAACTGAAGTCAGGAACTGCTTTATTCTGCAAGAGAGATCATACTTAGAGAGTAATTATCCAGTTTATTAACCTTCAGATGTGATTATTATGCTCTACACAGAGACTCCTGCAGCCTTTCTCCTGATGGGAATGTTAGGATCCAACTGTGATACGCAATGGCTCAGGAGCCACATGTGGCTCCTAGACATTCCACCTATGGGTCTTCTGAGTGGTGTTCTCCAATGTGGCACCAGCCCCATGGTCCAGGAAGCTGAGCAAAGCCATTGTCCTGTAGGGCTTGCAGTTGGCAGGTGGTTCTGACCTAGAAATAGCCACCATTTGGCTTAAGACCTCTGGTCAATGAAGCTAATAAATGAAATTAAAGGAAAGGAAAGTAGAAATAGCCACTACTGCAAGGATGATGGACAGGTAATCTCTGAGCCTCACTAAGGTGAGGACCTTCTGCTAGGGATGGAAGTAAAGCACCTACCATCTCTAACAACCCCCACCCTTATCTACAGCTTCTGCACTCTCATCTCAGCACCCAGGTAGCTGCCAGAAGGAGAGCAAACTGACTTCAGAGAAGAGAGAGTACAGCCACCAGTACAATCATGCCAGCAACCTGGGAAATGAACAAGCTGGGCTCTGGAGAGTCATGGTGATTTTACTCCCCTTTCACCATGATGAGCTTGGTCTCCTCCAGGCACCTTGGCAATTTCACTCTCTCCTCTGCCCTGTTCTGTGATTCATGTTCAGGGAGAGTAGAGGTGTGCTGGGGGGGGGTTCATTATAATTTCAGATGCAGGGTTTGGAAAGGAAACTGTTACCGTTATTTCAGAATTTTTGATTGACCATTACTGGTTCAGGATTTAAATCCATGCCCCCCCCTCCAGTTCTGGAATTTTGGGACAATTATTGTTTGTTTGTTTGTTTAAATCCCCTGAAACAGGGTAGCTTTATTACAAGGGTCTGTGGCTGTTGTTTTTAAAGATAATGGTACTAAATTTGCACCAACTGTAGTCTTCCCTCTACTGGAATGAACCCCCAAGTTTCAAGCAAAATGTACAAAAGGAGTTGATTTTATGTACCCCCATAATAGGTGCCCTTCACCACACTTCTCTCCATTGTTTTCTATGGAGAAAATGGTGTCAGGAGAATGCTGAGCTGCCTTTAAAAAAACACTATATGTAATTGTGAATCTGGTCCCCATGAGGATTAACAGACTGAAGCAACATGGCTAGTTGTACACAGAAAGACAGTCATTTCTTCTACAAACACAGGGAAACAGCCAGGTTTGCAAGGGGGGGGGACCCTGAAAAAAAGGGGGTGGGGTTAAAGAGTTCCTGAATCACAGCCCCAATAAGGGATGTTAAAAAATGTATTTTTCAGATTTGGGTATATTGAAAAAAAGAGTGCCTGAATCACAGCCCCAATAAGGGATGTTAAAAAAATGTATTTTTCAGATTTGGGTATATTGGACCAGAAAAATATTTTTATTCCCAATATTCCCAGATATCAAATACCAGAATTGTATTCTGGTTCAGGGTTGTTGCTGTTGTTTTTTTGGGGGGGTCCAAATTTTTAAGGTCCATTATTCCCTGTGGGCATACTTTCCACATGGCTGGGGGGTGTTTTTAAAGTTGCAGACACCATAATTGCAGCAGAGCTGCTGGTGCCTGTCCTTTAAATAACCCTCAAATTTTAAGTAGATTGGACCAAGGGGTCCAATTCTATGGGACCCTGAACTGGATGCCCTATCTATCCTCCATTATTTCCTATGGAGTGGGGGGAACCCTCCAAATTGCTTCCAGGGCTAAAGCCATGCCTGCAAGCAGCAGTCACTAGTCAAATGCCTCCCATAGAAGAACCAACAACAAGCCCAACAGAACCACTGCAGAACCCAGAAATCCCAGAAGAACTACAAGCCAATGAGGCAAGCCAAACAGAACCAAATTAAACCAGAGAATTTCCCCAGTGAAAACTCGAGGTGGAGGGAGCACTTTTGCAAGCTCAACAGAACCAATTGCAATGTGCAGAACCCCAGTAGAATCTAGGGCCACTGTGGTAATGCACGTTCAACACAACCAAGGTCAAACCAGAGAATCTCTACAGCAAAAAGTGAAGGGGGCACTTTTTCAAGCCCAGCAGAACTAATGACCATGTACCCAACAGAACCCAGTGCCACTGTGGTAATCCCAGTCCAACAGAAGTAATGTCAACCCAGCAAAATTCTGCACTAAAAACTGAAGATGTAGGGCACTTTTGCAAGTCTAGCAGAACTGATAACAATGTATAGATTCCCAGGAGAACCCCATGCCACTATGGCAGTAAAAGCTCAACAGGACTAATGTGAATCCAGAGAATCACAGCAGAACAAATTCAAATGGTGGGGGGGGAGTTGCAAGTCCAACAGAACAAATGGCAGTGTACAGATATCCAGGGGAACCAATTGCCACTGTGGCACTGCAGGCTCAAAAGAATTGATTCGTCAAACTGAAGAATCACAGAGAGCAAAACAAATCCGTGTGTGTGTGTGTGTGTGTGTAGGGGGGATTTTGCAAGCACAACAGCGGGGGGGGGAACATGAACCTGACACAAAGTAACTCTGGAAAAAGAAGGAAAAAAAACCCCTCTTGAAACTGACAGTCTTGAAACTGACAGGAGCAGCCTGGCAAATGCATAGAAACCCTGGGAGATTCAGGGGGAGAAAGGAAAAGACACTCCCAGGAGCCTGCAAATGCTGACTCCCAAACTTTCCAGTTTACCCTGAATATTTCCAGGACTTTTGGGGATCATTTTTTTTTGGGGGGGAGACCACAACAGAGCAGCAAGAGAAGTTGTCCAGTCCTTATTTCCCTACTGAAATCCAATTTACTTGCCAGCTGCAAGGGAGGAAAGCTTCAGGGCACTTACTCTGACTCCCCTCACATAAAAATGAACTTCAAAGTTAATGGATCTGTAGTGGAAAATATCTCTCGTGAGCATCAAAGTGTTACCAGTAGACTGAGGCAGGGTCAAGCTATCCCATACCAACAGGCCCTATCCATACCTGTGTATACACCCACATCCGCAAGACCTCAAAACATGAGGTGGGGTTTTCCAAAACATGAGGTAGTTGCACCACCGTCCTCATCTCTCTGCACTCTGCAGCCTTCACTAGAGGAGCCTTAAAGCTGCAGCTGCCATCATCATTGGCATTTTAAAAATTATTTTAATTTTAATTTCTTTCTTGTTGTCTATATTCTTTGATGTAATTTAGTAATTTTAATTTCTTCAAATTAATTTCTTAGACTAACTTACTAAGAACCAACATCTTTGAACACTGAAATGCAAGAACTTCAACTATTAGAAGTAGGTTGGGGTTTGTGTTACTGTTCACTTTCCCTTCAATGTTCCCTAAAAGCTGATTTGTTTTTAATCAAGTGCTTATAATTAGTAATTTCAGATGCCCAACTGATTTGGCCAGATATTTCAATGTACCCTCAAATGCTGGCAATGAACTTTTCCTTATTCTTCCAGGTAGCACAAGCAGTCTTGCATCATGCACCTCACTCACTCTCAATAAATAAATAAAAATATTTATCAGATGGAATAGTGCATCCCTAATTTTTTTAAAAATAATCTTATTGTTTGCATTGTGGGTGTGGAAGCCCCCTCAGAAAAATTGTGTTGGGCATGGGGGGTATGCATTGCTTAAAATAATATAAATATTAAATTAGCAAAATAATGTATATTTTAATTATTTGTGTTAATTGTATTGCCTTGAAATTCTAGATTTTATATGGCATATTAATGGAATAGATCTATTCCTCATCAATTACTCTGTAAAAGTCATGATATGTCAAATGTTTATAAACACCAAAATATGCACAGTGTATTAGATTAATTTTTCATAATTAAAGATTGAGAGAACCACTAAAATATGCCATCCTCAAAATGTAATTTATATGAAGTATGATTCCTATCAAATGCCTGAAGTTGCAGTCTTATGCCTAGTTGACTGGGAGTAAGCTCTGCTGAATTTGGTGGAACTTGCTTCTGAGTAAACATCCATAGGACTCAGCCAAATAATTAAGAAGATCTCTGTAGAAAACAGAGGTCATTTCGGGGGGGAACGCGGGGGAACGCAGTTCCCCGGGTGAGGTACGGGGGGGCGAGGCACATGACGAAGCCCCGCCCCCTGCTTCCGGCCGCCCTGCTTCCGGCCCTCATTCAGCCAGGAGGAGGCAGGAGAAGAGGGAGGGTAAGTTGCTTCCTCCCTGCCTCTCCCCACCCCTGCCTGCCTGGGGCCAGGGAGGGCCTTCCAGGGCTTCCTTGCACTCCTGCTGGCCTTGCAGGTCCACCGCTGGGCCCCTCATGGGGCTCGGCAGTGGAGCAGCAAGGCTGGCGGTGGCGGCCGGGACCGTTGGGGGCGGGGTGTGTGGCCTTATGACACACTTCCGGTGATGTCAGGGTGTGTGGCATATGCTAATGAGTTATGCTAATGAGTTCCCCTAGCTCTTTTTCTACGAAACGACCCCTGGTAGAAAAGCTTGTTTAATATTATACAATTACAAACTTAACTTCATTTTATGTGAAAGACAAAGTAGTGCTGAGCATGTATGGAGGTAAACCAGCCCTGGTACCTTACACTCAAAGATAACACAGGCATATTGGAGGGGGGAATTCCTCTAGAATGAACTAATTTCCTTGTTAACTCCTGTACAAGGGTAAATGGTGTGTATTTCCTCATATTAACAATTTAGATTTCAAGAAAATATAACCTGAGGTTCACTTTCCATGGTAAGCAGGATTCACTGAGCATTTCAAGGTCAGCGAAAAGATCTGATAAGCTGCACTAACAAGAGAATGTATATTAAAAACAAGTAAGAAATATTTCTTGGTCATAAACCCCCTTTTAAGAGTCACAATATTCTTTACTATGTGTCAGGCCCCAGGCCAAGGCTACCATGCATCAGGGTCCAATTTGTCTGAAGCAGTTCCATTTCACCAGTGTTTTAATTGTTTTTTTTTGTCTTTGTATGTTAACTCTGTTTTTAATTGTTTTAATGACGTATGTTTTGGGGGTGGGTTAATGGTTTTTAAATGTGATTTTATTATGCATCTTTTACTTTGTCAGCCACCTTGGTGGCCCTTGTGAACGAAGAAAGGTGGGATGTAAATTTTATAAAATAAAATAAATACAATTTTGCCTCAGGCAGAAAGAGGCAGCAGCTGAGGGATGGGGTTGCCAGGTCTGGGTTGGGAAATACCTGGAGATTTTGGGGGTGGAGCCTGAGGAGGGCGGGGTTCGGGAAGGGCAGGGACTTCAATGGGGTATAATGCCATAGAGTCCACCTTCCAAAGTAGCCATTTTCTCTAGGTGAACTGATCTCTTGTCACCTGGAGATCAGTTGTAATTCCAGGAGATCTTCAGCGACCACCTTGAGTTTAAAGAAAATGCCAAAAATTATATTACAAGAAGTTCATGAATTTATAGAAACCTAAGACAAGTCTGATTGTTTTAGTATAAATACAGACTAATCAAATATGACAATATATCAAAATTTACAACCTCAGATCAATACCATATGCTAATTACCACCGATGTCGGTCTTGATTTTCAAAGTAATCCAATGGTCTCCCATTAAAAGGGAAATTCAGTCCCTGCCTCCTCTGCTCTTACAGGCAGGCTAGCTAAATGACAATCCCATTTCACACAAGCTTTGTCTAAGAAGAGACTGTCTGTATATTCATAACAATTCAAAACACACGTTCCATGGTGTGACCATTCATCTCAGATTTTAAAAAATCTTGAAGTTTTACACAGTTACCAACTGGCTCAAACGCTCATCTGTTATGGAGACTGAGAATTTCCATACATTCCCTACAGCAAAGTCATCAGTAGGGCCCTATGCACTACATCAAAACAAAACAAAACATGCCATAGAATACTCAGTGTTGAAAATGTTATGGCAGAATTTAAAAGCATGTGGATTTAAAAGCAGTAAGAAGGCAAGATACTAGACACAGGCAGGCTCTGACTTGAAACTATACTTTTTTAGAACATCTAGACCAGCAATCTCCAGATTTTCTACTTCATGGACATCTTTCCACATTGACTACAGAGGGGAAACCCCCCCCCAAATGTTTGCTTATGAACTTCTAAGTGTTGGAGAGGAGAGGACTCTAGGACATATTCTAGAATGCATGGTCAGTTCACACAGAAGCAGGCCTACTGGACATTTCCTCACATGAACTAAGAAAGCACTGTGAAACATCCCCAACATTCTCCTGTGGCTAAAGACTAAAAGCTTCTGTAACAGATCAATTCCAAAATTAATCCTATGGTGGGAAACACATCAAAACTGGATTTACGTTAATATTTTGGTCACTGGGAATATATTTGTTTAATGTTCATGATCAATTTAACTAGTCCTCAGCCACTGATTATTTTATCATCATATTCAGACATCAGATCCCCCCCCCCCAAATTACAGGTCACAGTATTTTCATTTAACAACTTTTAGAACAATTGTCATTTTTCAGGTGGTCCAATACAAAGTAGTTTCTTATCATTTTTATGTCTTACCCCTGCATATGTAATTGTTCTCCCATTTATCAATGCAAATATAGTTTATCAGAAGAGTTTCAGAGAACAGATGAGCTGCCCACTTGTCATCAGTCATACTCCTTAGAAATTGAGGTCAGGGCAGAAGCTGTTATGAAGTACTCCACGGGGCATATGTTTTGGGAGAAGCCCAATTACAGATAAATGGAATCAATTTCATCTACTCAGTCCTGCCTAAATAAGACAGGGTCAAGCTTATGTACTTGAGATGAGGAAAAGTATTTAAAAAGCTCATAAAGGACATCATGAGGGAATATCAGTCAATTACTTACGTTTCAGTGCATGGCCACAGTTGTCACAGTATCACAAATATTATCAGGCCTTATTTAAGAACAGCTGTGCCATTCTGGAAAGGGGTGAGTCTGGGTTTCTACCATTTGCTTTATATAGTATCAACATAATCAGATGTTCCACAATTTTGTGGGAGCAGGGAAGATGTCATGTGGACTGCCTGTTACCCCTTATACATTTCTCACATGACAGCAATGAAAGTGGAGGATGTGAAGGTTGCAATGGTGGTGGCATTTCACCTTCTCTTTGGCTGCCTTCCAGCATCCTAAAGCAAGCATGCCAAGCAAACCATTCATGTTCCTGTTCACTCATGACCTGAGCAGCTAGAGTCACCAGCTCTTGGATGGCAACCCCCGGGAATTTTGGTGGGCAGTGCTAGTTCTAGTGCAACACCACGTCATCGCTCCCAATCGTATAACTGGAAATGACATCACATCGGCACAACACATGACATCATTTCTGGCTATGCGACTGGACAACACTGCATGTGACAACACTGCATTGCTGCAACAACATTTATACCCCCTTTGTTAGCAGTCAGACCCCTCCTCCTACTGAGGGGCAGTTTATTGGTTAAAGAGCCAGAAACACCTCTCTACCAGTTACCCGCCTCTTGCGCTGTCTCCTTTTGCTAATTCCCCCAACTTAAGTAGAGACTGTCTCTTTGGGTAACACCCTTTTCTCCCATAACTGTTTGGTGCCAGAGGCTGAGGGCAAAAGGTTTCTGCTAAACCTAAGACTTGATAAGTCTGGCTGAGTGGCAACATTTCAAAGGAAGGCATTTCTGGAAACGCCACTACATGAGCAGAATGATGGCAGCTGGCTAGGGAATGGGAAAGACATGGGCATGGGCATGAGCTGAGCAGCAGTATTTCAAATGTGGGTGACATAGGGGACCTCCCTTTAAAATGCAGCCCCATGAGGCTGAAGAGTGGCAGCTGGCTGGGGGATAGGTGAGGCATGTGCCTTGGTCATCCCCAGCCGGCTGTCATCATTTAGCTCAGGTGGCACTTCACCTGTCTTCAGCCAGCTGCAATCATGCAGCTCATAAGGGGGCATTTAAAAGACTGACATGAGCCAGGACTCATCCACTTTCTTACTGGTATGCTGTACTGTCCCATACCATTTGGTTGGGAAGTTATCCTCCCCCTGTTTATAGAGTTTAAAAATATTGTATGTATTGTATGGTTGTTTATGGTCTGAGTAACATACTACATAGTTTGCAGGTCTCATAGATGTATGAGAAAAGTACCTTTCTATTAGCTAACAGTTTCCCCACCTCTAAGATATTAGTCACTCTGAAAAGTTTGTAATCTGTTAAAACCATACAAGGAAAACACACACAAACGCTTTTGTCCCGTTTAGGAAATGGGGCTGAAGCGTTTTACCTGTCAACCACTTCCAAGTAGTCTTCAGTTTCCTCTCCTGGTTCCGATGCGCTTTTTCCTGCCGTTTTTCACCTGCGCGGGCGATCTCCATGTTTTTTTTTTGAATGTTCACTTTAGAGCACTATAGCGCTATAACACAACAGCAAAACAGCATTATAGCAACCCCATTGGAATGCCTGGAGTGTTGTGTTATAGCACTATAGCGCTCTATAGCGAACTTTAAAAAAAAGCCAGAGATCACCCACGCGGGCGGAAAAAGGTGTGGAAAAAGCGGGAAAAAGCGGTGCAGTCTGAAATGGCAAACCGCTTCAGATCCAGCTCTTTACCGGAAGGGGAAAGCCATGTGTGAAATGGCAGCCCTATACAGGTTTACTCCATGATGGATCAAAAATGGCTTCAAAATGGGTTTAAAAGGGTAATGTGAAATTCCTCTACATGTTAGAAACTGTAACATGTAGTTAGGCCCTGGGGTTACAGAGCTGCATAGATTGGGGGCTGCAGTGGTGAAGGGGGAAAATTGCCCTCTTCATCATTGTAGTGCCCCAACCTGTGTTTATTAATCTACATTTCCAGTGGCCATGAGAATATATTTGACAGGGGTCAGAAGGGACTGCAGGAGCACAAGAAGATGTGGTAAAATGCATACTTCTACTGGCAGCAGTTAGCATTCAAGCTAATGTTGCTAAGATTTTTTTCATATTCCTTGCATTTATTTGAAAGTCAATACATTTATTTTCTAATCATTGAATATATACTTTTTAAATATAATTCAACCAAGGTAAAATATTCTTTTGGGGGTGCTTTTTTATAGCAAAGTGAACCCACAGCATTTATTATAGGAAGGAATCTTTACATCAGGGGTGTTGAACTCATTTGTTATGAGGGCCGGATCTGTTATAAATGAGACCTTTTTGGGCTGGGCCATGTGTGTCATAAAATGTAATGCCAGGTAGCGGAGATGTAAACTTTATAAAGGACACAAACACAAAGGGTTTTTTTTACTTAAAATAAAAACATGCTTAAAACATTAGCACTCTTGCAATATTTTATTTATTTAACAGTGTCTGATAACTGACACCTCTTGCTCTGAATTATTACATCAAAATGTCAGTACCGTTGCAATCTTGAGCATGCTGTTCAGGTGTGTATCTGTAAGCTGCAAACCTACAATGATGCAGCAGCAGCAGAACTGGAAGAAGCAGAAGCCAGCCAGTTCCACTGCAGGCCTGATAGAAGCCCTCCGGGGGGCTGATCTGGCCCCCGGGCCGCATGTTTGACACCCCTGCTTTACATTCATGAGCTTACTACAGTGAAAGCCACTAGAAAGAAATCCACTGTTAGGGCTTACCTGTATTACCAGTGTTGCTCTGTGCTTCTTGCTGTACATATTAGGCTTGAATCCAATAGTTATGAGTGTTCCTGCTGTGTCAAGTGGAAGAAGTTCTCCAGCTTGAGGTGATACCACAAATTCTGGATCACTGCCTGGCAGGAAGTGAGCTGTGTAAGGCTCTGGGTACCTAGCAAAATAGCACATAATATATATATATCATATAACATTTATCACCCCTGAATGGTAGTCCTAACATTTGGCATCATGCTACAAGAAACCCACAATTAAACATTAATGCTACCACACAGTAGTACATTCTATTATTCACTTAAAGCAAGTTGGTTAATTTGGAACTATTCAGTGGTTGTTATTGTTCAGCCCCTAGCCACTGCCTCATTCTGTTTTTATGCTGTAATGACAAAGGATCTACCTATCCTTTCTTTCCTTGCTGCAGTGTTCCATCACTACTTCCTGGTTCTTTGTGTAAAAAGGTAGGCAGTTGAATAGGAGATTAATATAAATCCCTATTGTATACAATTTAAATTATCTATATACATTCACCTTGTGTGTTTTTATTCAAATGACATTTGCTTTTAAAAAGAAAGATGACGGTTCTGTGAAAACATGTGAATAGATACCCAAATTTGGGGGGGGGGATCTATAATTCAGTATTAACATGATTTAAAAAAAAACAAAAAAAAAACCCCATTTATATACCTACCTGAACCAACACTCATCACACCACTACATACAGATGTAATCTCAGAGATGTTAGGCTACAGTCTCTCCATAAATTTAAACAATATAGGTGTGCCAATACATATATTTTACAAAGTTAGAAAATTCAGATCTTTAAATATTTCTGTAATGTATCCAGTCCAGACCGCGTGGCCGGCTCAGGCTCCACGCGGTCAGAGACAAACGTCGAGCTTCGCTCCAAGAGATAATGGACTATGCAGATCCTAGCTCGCTCCAATCAGGGGGCTAGGTTCCCGGCCGAGAGCCTATGGGACTCTCAGCCACTGTAAATAACCTATTGGGAAGTAGGCGTGTGTTTTTGGGTGGCGGTTTCTCGGGGGATATAAGCTGGCCTGCGAGCCGGCCAAAGTCGACTTGTTCCTGTTCGAATAAAGTACGCTTTGCTGAAATCACTCTCTGTCTGCGTACTTTTCAGTTTCAAAGGACATGAACAATATCTGGCATTGTGAAATTTAAAAACTGAAGGCAAACTATTGTTAAAAAGATGGTAGCTATGAAACTCTGCAAATGGGGAGAAATGCCTTCCCTTTTCAATGCCACCACCAGCTGCAGATTACTAAAAAGGTGGACTATATATATATATGTATATGGTTGGTTAATCATAACATGTTTTTGCCACACTATAGCATTATACCAGTATCTGTCAATTTTCACTTATCACCTTGCTTATATGTTCAAACCTCTGACCTCTCATCATCTGTTATTTGTAACTGCTATTCTGTTTCAGACACACAGAAAACTCACACTTTACATTTTTATGATTATATTCACATGTACCTTTCTAAACCCCCCTCCCCCCAATTTCCATTTCAAAGGTTCAGGACAGAATTTACTCTCTTCCTTAACTCTCTCCACTCATTGTAATCTTCCCCCTTAAACAGGATCTCATATATATATATGGAAAAGTAAAGTGTGGTCCTGTTCAGACGAGGGGTTTTGGTCCGGGAGCGAGACAGAACGGGGGCAGATCAAACGGGCACGATCCCACGGCAACATCTGGGAATCGTTGCCTGCCCGTCTCCGATCCGTCTCTCCCGGCCGAAAACCCACACCAAAAAGAACCACCTACCTGGGTGGCTCTTCTGATTGAAGCGCCGCAAGCCGGGCCGTCGGATCGCCGGCGCGTCTTTGCGCCGGCTCATCCCCGGCTCCTAGCCAAACTGTGCATGCTCCGACATGCGCAGTTTGGCAGGCTCCCCGTCTGAACTGTGTTTTCTCCCCGGCATCTGATCGTGCCGGGGAGAAAAGGCGCCGCGGCCCAGGGGATCGTGGGATCCCACCGTGGCGTCTCAACTTTGGAGCGGCTTTTAAAAGCCACGCTTTGAGCGACTTATCCCCTGCCGTGTGGCAGGGGCCTGTGACTCACAAATTTCCATATTTAAATAAATGTTTTTAGTCTTTAAGGTTCCACTGGACTTCTGTTTTATTTCACATGGTAAACAATCCAGTCTTTATCACTCATAAGAATATGCAGCAGGAAAAAAATTAAACCACATTTGTAATAATACAGATGGCAAAGCAACAACATGGTTGAAAATATGCCATGTGCTAGTAAATTGGTCATATGTATACAACCTAATGATCCTATGAATTCAGGAATAACTGTGATGTAATAGAATAGTACATATGTAAAACTGTCCATTTTTTAAAGAAAAATAATGTGTTATATTTGCAATTCTACAAGAGCCTTTAAAACAACTATTGTACTTGGAACTAAGTTATTAAAGACAGAGATGGTAGGAAGTGTTCAACAACAACCTTGTGTTTATGAAACCTTCACTTAAATAAAGCCTTGTTGCCCTGATATAATATATAGTGGTAAAATGTTTATATGACAAACCCAAGGTAATTTATAAACACTGTTAAAAAAATAGATGACATAACTACATAAAGGGTCCATCATTTATCATTATTGATTACATTATGTACCTGTCTGAGAGAAACTAAGGTTTAATCAATCACTTTGGAGAATGAGGCTTAGACACCAGAATAGGTTTCAGCTCTATGTATGACCCTGCTGCACTTTGGAAGAGAGAAATCACCAAACCTCTCAGTAATACAAAAATTTGTTACACTGTTAGGTAACCCAGTCAGGAGTTGATACCAAATATATTACTTTGTTGAATATATGTCTCAGCAGTCACATTTTGGGCCGAGGGGGGCACAAGTATGCTTTTCTTCCTCTAGCAGCAGGCCCTTTATTAACCATTACTTAAACATGTACAATATGAAATAATTCATTTTAAAAAGTACAAGATATTTTGGGGTGAATTTTCTTCAAAGAAGCTGTTAATATCATTTGTGGTATTTCAGCTGCAACCTCAGAACACAACAACCCTAATTGGTACCATGTAAAAACTGTTATATATGAGACATCTAAATAAAATATTCTGAGGATCTATACCGATTGGTAAGTCACGGTGGAGAGCCAGTTTGGTATAGTGGTTAAGTGCGTGGACTCTAATCTGGGGGAACCGGGTTTGATTCCCCACTCCTCCACTTGCAGCTGCTGGATGACCTTGGGCAAGCCACAGTTCTGTGAGATCTGTTCTTGAAAAGAGCAGTTCTCTCAGAGCTCTCTCAGCCTCACCTACCTCACAGGGTGTTTCTTGTGGGGATGGGAAGGGAAAGGAGTTTGTAAGCCGCTCTGAGACTCCAAGTGAAGGGCGGGGTATAAATCCAATCTCTTCTTTTTCTTCAAGTAAATTTTATCAGATAATTCAAATATAATATGTGAAAAAAGAACTTAATTCAGGGGTGTCAAACATACGGCCCATGGGCCAGATAACTGGGACAAAGGGATAAGTTAATGAAATGCATGAGCAAAAATAATATTATTTTCCAAGTTGCCAGAGCAAAACAGAGATTTTTTAAAAAATTCTTAAACTATTTGACAGAGAAATTGCCTACTCATGTTTTTAAAATAGCTAGAAGCAAAGACAATACAGCCAAATGCATTGTCATTGGTCTAAATGTAACACAAAACGTTATTTGGTATAACATGAACAGGCTCATATAACCCTTCCTCTCAAGTAATTATTTCACTTTAGTAGCAAGACATTACCCAAATGGGTGACCTATAGTTCATGCTTTTCCTCCAAACCAAGACTACAAACTAGCTTCAATACAGTTTTGGAGGGCAAATACAAACCATTATTTAGCCAATTCAGAAACAAAATGAAACTATGGTTTGTAGTAAATGAAATAACTGACTCATGTGAGGGGAGGAGGAAGGCTGGAGCATACAAACACATTCACACCATTAAACTCCATGGTTTGGCACAATGTCTCAATTAAACCAATAAGTCAGTACTAAGCAGAACTGCACCCTTCTATATCCAGTGAAGTCAACTGAACAAAAGAAGGAAGGAATACAGGAATAAAGGAGCCGGAATTAGAAGAAAGAATAGAAGGAACAAAGAATGGGTCACCACTTATTAGGTTGGTAAAAGTATCAAAATGGTACAAGAATCTATTGCCTCTTAACCCTGGGAAGATAACAAAATTGTGATCCAAGTATTCCACTGAGACATTTTTGACAACTTTAAAACCAAAAGAGGTTCTGGAACTCTGTTCCAGTGCATTCCCACAGAAAAAAAGCCCTGAAAAAAACTGCTTTGCGGGGAGGGCGGGGTATAAATCTGATAAATAAATAAACTTTGTTCTATCTTTTTCTAATTACTACATACCTGACAATTTAGTTTTACAGACATATGTTTATTTATAATTTTATATTTTAACAATTTAATCCTGATTTTCAGCTATATAATTTAAAAATACTTGAAATTCTGAGATTGGTCTATTATGTATATAAGCTATTAATTTTGCCATTGTCACATATTTTTAGTTTATTCTTCCATTCCTTCCTCTGCCTTTCATTTTGCCACAAATATTACTCTTACCACTGTCACCATATAGTTAAATAGCTCACTGTGTATTTGTTGTGATATTGCTTGGTAGAATATTTAACAACATACTTTTAGGGTCCATTGCAAAATTAAGTTTTAGTATCTTTTGCATTTCTTCATGTATCTCTATCTAATATTTTCTTGCTTTCTTGCATGTCCACCACATGATAAAATGTTGTGTCTGCACTCTGACATTTCCAGCACTCCCATTGTATCCTTTGTTAGTTTTTGCAATGTATTTGGGCATTATACCATCTAAAAATATTTTATACCAATTTTCCCTTAATATTTGAGATTCAGTAAATTTGATTTCTCTCATCCATAAGTTTCCCCACTGGCTCATACATATATTTTCTCCAAAATTTTGCATCCATTTTATCATACAACTTTTATGTGCTCTGTTTCTGTATCAAATGCAACAGCATTTTATAAATTTTTGCTAATAAGTGTTTTGAATCTCCAGTGATTAATTGTTCAAAGGCCATTTTCTCTCTTAACTGACTCTCTTCTTTTGCTATTTGTTCTTTGTATTTAGATACTATTTGATAATATAACAACCACAAAATATTTTCCCCCTTAATCACAGTAAAAACAGAAGATACAGTGGCAAAAAGATCTCTGCGTCTTATATACTCATTTCCCTTTAATCATTCAGATTCTTCATAGAACAGTACAGACTTCTGTATTCCAAATTGATACTGTATATTTGTTGTAATCCAAATTAATGTGATATTTGTAAACCAAATTAAATGTCAGTAATCCAATGTATTTATAGTCCACTAAGATATGACAGGATGAGAAGGAAAAGAAAAAGTCAGAACAAAAATAGCAGTTTTCTTCTCTATTTAAAAAAACAACTTCCAAGACCTCAAAATAAAAGGAAATAAAAAAGTTGCAAAAGCAGATGACCAGTCCGACAATCTGCTTAGATGTATTTTCCACAGTATTTTTAATTCTTCCTCTCCAGTGTTAATTAATTAATAGTTAGTCAGTGAGCTTTTTTTAAAAAATGGCGGCTTATCTGAGTCCCTCTTTGTAGTCCAGAAGAGTTACAACCCAAAACACAGTTCTTTATAGTAGAGAATTATTAATTTTAGTTTAAAGAAAGCTTGGGTTATTATATTATAACCTTGCCAGTTAGATGATAACAAAAGTCAATATATCACAGAGACATATTTTTAAAAAAAGAATGAGGAAGAAAGAGAACCAGCATTCTTGAGGACATTTTTTTCCTGTTAGTTCTGTACTGATGTTGGAAAGATAGAAAAACACAGTTGTTTTATATTTGATTTTGTTAGATGAAGTTTTAAAATGACTGTACAAATAAGTCTGTTGATAATATAATACCGTTAATGATATCTGGCAGACTTACACACTATTTTTCTTGCTGGCAGTCCTCCACAGCAGTTTCAGTGTTATTCATGTTAAAAGGAAACAGAAGACTTAAAAATCCTTCAATCTCACAGGAACACTAATAAGACGCAATCTTAACCTGAAGAGTTCTGTGTCTCCTCCTGTGCATTCCTCAGTACCCCATAAAAGTAATTATCAGTGCATCTAATTCCCAACATAGTCCTATCTGTGCATACTTAAATCAGGAGATTGGGGCCCTGAACAGACAGGACAGATCTTTGTATAAGATCCAAGTTAGTAGAAAAATCTAAAATCTTTAAAAAAATGGCGAGTTAAAACCCTCCAAAATAATGGAAGTAGTGCCTGTACCTTTAAGAAAAGAAATCTCAGTAGACATTGCAGGTGTTGCTAGAAAATCACAAAAATACTGCCAGCCTTCACCACATGGTTTCTGTCAGGAAAAAGGAAGAGGGAGGGACCAGGCCCTTTGTTTTGGACTGCAGCAACCATTGGGCAAATTACTACCATGCAACTTGGAACGACTCAACCAGGCTTGCTACTGTTTAACATGAATAAAAAAAATCTAAGCAACTATATTAACAACAACTTATACCATAGAAAAATCATCCATAGGTTCAATAGAAAGATTCTTAGTAAGGTGCAATACTCAGTTCAATCATAGTCCAATAAAGGTACAATGAAAAATAAAGTTCAAATTGAATAAAATAAAGAATAAATAAATAAATAAAGTACTCTGTCACAAATTAGTCTGTTCAGAATATGTAAACTTCCAATAGAGACTTTTCCAAATATTCCAACCAATTATAGAGATGTGATAGATAGCAGATTGTTTACTTTGCAGGAAGATGATGTGCAAATTCAGGAACACTCCAGTTCCAGATAACAAATCCTGCCAGCCTCTAAGTTCATTTCCACCACTGCTTTATCAAAGATGGAACAGAATGTCTTCCTATGCATCCATTTCTTGCCATAGCTCACAAAATTTCATTTACATCTGCTTACAGGCTGTCAGCGAGCTGCCATTATGTGTTCTGGTTCCCTGAGTGTGTTCCCTTCCCCCCCCCCTTGCATTCTGTTGTGTTCTTCACATTCTTGTATTGTAGGTGCCTGGAACAGCTCAAGGTTATCCAGCTGGTGTGGGAAGATGAAACTCTGTTATCTGCTTGCTCGTTAGTAGTGTCTTTCGCCTGTGAACTAAGGGTCTGTTTTGAGAAAGGCAAACCGTTACATTCCCATGTAATTACCTGTCAGTGTCTTCCTTATTCGCGCCGGCGGGAAGGGGATCTATTGGTTATAACTTAGTTCAAAGTTCCTTTATTATGTTACCCTCTGGGGCATGAGCCCATTCCTAACAATTCTCTTGTTCCTGCTTCTTCCAAACGCTTTGGAATAAATTTTGCTTTAACCTTTAAACGTGGATTTATTTTGGAGTCATTGGAGATTCAACACAGGCATAAGGGCAACTTCTCCAATCTCACAAAGTTACCTACCATTTAACAGCAGTTGCCCCACAAAAGCGAAAGTGGTGTAGTAGGTAGAGTTTCAGACTAGGATCTGGGAGACCCAGGCTTGGATCCCCACTGTGTCATTGAAGCTCACTGGGTGACCTTGAGCCAGTCATACACACTCAGCCTAATCTACCTTAAAGGGTTGTTGTGAGGATAAATTGAGGATAATGATATAAGCTGCTTTGGGTGCACATTGTAGAGAAAGGCATGGAATAATTGAAAGTAAAAAATTAATAACATAGAATGTATATTTCCTTTCACCAAGAGGAGAAAAGAGGAAATAATTTGGGGAGGGTAATACAGGGAAATTTAGTGACCCCTCACAAGACCTTGTGGGTTCCCCATCATGCAAATAGGCCTGACCTCAGCCCAGCCAGCACTGCGTAATTGAGACCAGCTCCATCTGAACAGCCACCATGCAGTCGGAGCCAGCACAAGCCCAGCTGGCCCTGCCCAATGCAGTCATAGTTTTCCTCAGGAGAGGCTGCCACTGGAGGGAAGAAGAGAAAGCTGAAGACGGGGGGGGGGGGGGGGGGGGGGTAGATAAAGGTACGTTGGCTGGAGGGTAGGAATGGGAACAGGAATCAAGAAAGGGGAAAAGACTATGCGGGCTTTCAGGAGAAGGAAAGAGGAAATAGTGGGAGAGAGGAAAATGAGATGCCGCCCCCCCACAAGTCCTAGAGGGTCCTGCATTTGTATAAGCTAATCTTCTCTTATTTCTCCCTACACTACTTGTCAAGTTCTAGTATAATCTTGTGATATTTAGAAGCACATTCAGCATCTGTTGGAGACTGGAGTGGCTATGATTTGATGTAATTTTTTGCTTAAGCACAGTAATTATCAATAGCAAAGTGCTTAGTATACTTTACAGAAGCATTAAGTTAGCCTATAATTAGCTCTAAATGATATTTTTGACTGCTAAAATAAGCATTTTCCAGTAAGCACGATATAACTGGAAGCACAACATAACTGCCGGTCCCAAGCCTGGATAAATGTGGAGGGTTGGAGAAAGACCTAGCGACCTACTCCAGAAAAATCTGCCAAGAAAATTTTATGGAAAGGCTCTCAAAAGTACCAGACATGGTTCCCAATGGCAGGACCCCCAGGCCAAAAGGTACCCAAAAAGTTACTGGGGAAGAGCAAAGATATCTAGCAAGTAGTCATCGTATTAATGACATGCCTGGGAAAAATCCAGCAGAAATCCCAGCTGCCAATACAGCCAAAGGCGAAAGCAAGAGTCTGTGCTGTAAAGAGACACACAGAATAGCAACATGGAATGTCAGAGGAATGAGTCAGGGCAAATTGGATACTGTCAAACAAGAAGTGATAAGGTTGAAAATTGACCTCCTTGGCATCAGTGAACTACATTGGACAAACAATGGCTATTTCCAGTCTGAGGATTTAACTGTCTACTATTCAGGACATGACACCAAGAAAACAAATGAAGTAGCATTTATCATAAGCAAGAAATTTGTTCGCGCAGTGGAAGGCTTCTCAATGGTCAATGATCAAATTATGACCATCCAAATTTGTGCCACGCCTCTCAACATCACAGTTTCCCAAGTCTATGCCCCAACAACGGACACAATGGAACACAGCAGAGAGTTCAAGAAACTCTGAAAACAGTGCCCCCAAAATACAGTGTTTACATATTGGAAGATTCCAATGCAAAAGTTGGCACCCAAGCTGAGACAGGCATCGCGGCTAGATTTGGATTTGGGCAAAGGAATGGTGCAGACAATCGTTTGGTAGTTTTGCCAAGAAAACCACTTTCAAATCAATGATTACTTGGTTCAAACAGTACAAATGTCACTTATACTCTTGGACATCTCCAAACAAAGTACACCATAATCAGATTGACTATATTCTATGCAATGATAGATGGACCATTCAGTACTCGTTGTAAAGACATAAAGATTTTGGTTCAGACCATGAATTGTTGGTGGCTAAAATCAGAGTCAAACTATGCAACATCAAAAATACAGCACCACTAAAGAAGTTTGACATTACCAAAATCCCCCCCACATATACAATTGAGATTTTAAAAAAATAGGTTTGAACAGCTGGATGCAGCTGAGAAAATGCCTGACGAACTGTGGCAGGAAAGTCATTTGACGATCGTCGAAATAGCAGCTGAACATATACCATACAAGAAGCCAGAGAAAAAGTGCAAGTGGCTCTCAGGCAGAACCATAAAAATAGCAGAATGAAGAAAAGCAGCCAAAACAGCAGGAAAATAGGAAGAAGCAAGAAGACTGAATGTGGATTTCCAGAGGGCAGCAAGGAAATACAATGAAGTTCTGTGAGACAAGCGTTGCAAACAGCTAAATGAGGACAAAATAAAGGGCCACACCAAGGTTGCATTTATGCAAGTCAAAAAGATTCGAACACCATTTACTGCCCGTAAAGACATTATCAAAAGCAAGCAAGGGAAAGAACTGTCCAACCAACAACATGTCAAAAACATATGGCGAGAATACACAGAAGAGCTGTACTCTAGTAACAAAGAAGCCCAACCTCAGGATGCCAAGGAAAGGGAAGTTGAGAAAGAACCAGCCATCCTTGAGGAAGAGATCATGTGGGCAATGAGCCAACTACCAAACAACAAGGCTCCAGGTGTTGACATAATCTCCACAGAATTGCTGAGACCTGTACTACCTTCAATCATCAGAGCCCTGTGTCAGAAAATTTGGGAAACCAAAACATGGCCAAGGGACTGGAAACGCTCAGTGTTCATTCCACTACCAAAAAAGGGAGACTCCAAAGTCTGCTCCAATTACCACACAATTGCTCTCATCCCTCACATTAGCAAGATTCTGCTTAAAATTATACAACAATGCCTGGCACCAACCATTGAAAGGGAATTACAAGATCTTCAAGTCGGCTTCTGAAGAGGGCATGGAACTTGTGATCATATAGCAAATCTGCGTTGGACCATTGAGAAATCTCATGAGTATCAAAATATTATCTACTTATGCTTCATCGATTACAAGAAAGCCTTTGACTGTGTCGATCATGACAAACTGTGGAGAGCCCTACAAGTCCTGGGGGTGCCAGCACATCTCGTCAAGTTGATACAATCATTGTACACAAACCAGGAAGCCACTGTGCAAACACCATATGGAGATACTGATTGCTTCAAGATAGAGAAAGGAGTACAACAGGGTTGCATTCTTTCACCTTTCCTATTCAACCTGTATGCCGAAACAATCATGAGAAAATTAGAGCTGGAAAAGTAAAAAATCGGGGTAAAGACTGGAGGAAGGAATATCAACAATCTTTGATATGCTGATGACACAACCCTCCTCTCGGAAACTAAAGACGACCTGGAATACCTGATCAAGAAAATCAAAGAGGAAAGTGGGAAGTTTGGCCTTTTCCTAAACATCAAAAAGACCAAGTTCATGACCATTGAGAAGAAGAGAAACAATGAAGAGATTGAATGTATGAAAGAATTCACTTTCTTAGGATCACAGATCAACTAAAACGGTGAATGGAGTCCAGAAATAAAACATCAAATCATGCTGGGTCACACAGCAATGATGAGCATGAATTGAATATGGAACAGCAAGGACATCAGCCTAGTAACCAAATGCAGATTAGTCTGTGCTATTGTGTTCCTCATAGCGACCTATGGCTGTGAACGTTGGACCATGAAGAAGCAAGACAGGAGGAAAATCGACTCATTTGAGCTGTGGTGCTGGAGAAGGCTCCTGCGCATTCCTTGGACAGCAAAGGTGACAAACAAGCAAGTATTGGAGCACATAAAACCAGACATGTCATTGGAAGGAAAAATCATAAAACTGCAACTTATTTCGGCCATGTCATGCGGAAGAACTCACTAGAAAAAGCAATTATGCTCGGATTGGTTAGCGGCAGAAGGAAACAGGGCCGCCAAAGAACATGGTAGCTAGACACCATAAAAGTTGACACTGGCCTGAGCATGGAACAACTCAAAGAAACAGTACAAGATCGGAAAATGTGGAGAGAGCTGGCCCATAGAATTGCCAAGAGTCAGACATGACTGAATGGCTAACAACAACATTATTTGTAGTGAAATAACCAATTTATTTTCCTGTGCTAATGAGGACTTTGTTGTCCTCTATCCTAGCTGGGTAGGCATTTGAAACATTGACACACTGAAAAGAAAGAAGAATGCCAACAACAACAAAATAGTCATACAGAGGAAAACTTGGGAATTCTGTGCTTTCATTAGACTCTGAGGTAGAACTTTTATGGGTAAGGGAATTTTTCCACTCCAAATTTACTTTTTTAGATATAGCCATTGATTCTTCTTATTCTCTTTTTTCTCTTTTAAAAGAAGGATTTCTCTTTCATTCTCTTCATAGAGAAATAAATGTACCCCTTTGTAACTTCGGTCCTTGTAGATGTTTAATGTGACACAACACAACATTTCTGTCCTTCTAGCTGAAGGACAGAAATGTTTGGGAAGACATTGCCTGCCTTTGAGCACCTACAGAGTGAAATTCTGAAATTTCACAGTTCCCTTCCTGCCCCTTCTCTCTTCAAATCTTCCCTAGATCAAAACAAAATGATTCAAAATTGAATTCAAATGCCTCAGAAAATTTTAAAAAAGAAACAGATTGGTAGGTATCAGGGAGAAACTGGGTAAAGAAGAATTAAGAGAATTTCTCTTCACAATGCTACTTTGACACTTAACAGACTTGGGAGAACTTCAACAGCTTGTATGCCAAATGCTGTAGGAATGTGGAGGGATTCTTGATGCGAAAACAGTATCCACCCAGTGAATCAAGTTTCTTCTAGTGCTACTGTAAAAATAAAAGCTTGGTTCATCAAAATTAGAGAAAAGCTGGCATGAGCTATGAATTCCTGTGGAAATAAATATAATGTGTGAACAAATTCTTACTTTCCCGTTTGGTAGAAAAGTGAAGAGAAAAATATCAAATGGATGCATAAGATGTGACAAAACCTGTTCATGCATGCTCATGCATTTACAAGAACTGATGGGAACATCTGAGAACAGGAAATTTAAAAATATTGTTAGTGACTACGTGGTCACAGTTTGCTTCAAACGTCTTGTGGCTCAAGTAACAGTAATGTCATGTTAAGCTACTCCACCATTAGCTCTATCCAGAAGGAACTGTGAATCTCTGATAGGTATAGATTAATCATTTGTAGTGGGAAAGTGAGGATGACTATTACAGAACATCTAGGGAAAAGAACCCCTCCTTAAGAAAACACAAATACTCCTGTCAACTCCCATGAAAAGAGGCAGAAACTTTTCCCCTCCAGACTACAGAAAACCCAGATCAACAACCTTACAGTAATAGATAATAATCACCTGCCAAAGGCAACATAAAGGTTTGTTGCTGTCTCCTAAATGTCTTTCCTAACTGTTCATTCACTTTTTCAATCTAAGGGCCACCTATTATAATCTTTTCACCTCCAGGTTCATATCTGAACCAGCACATATCTTTGGCACCTTTATGCCTCAGTCTCCCAGCTGTCCAGTTCAGGGCTTTTATAGAAACTTCCCCTCTATATACCTATGTTCTGGGACAAAATGTTCATATTGGAACAAGGATGTATACTGGAAAGCTTGCATCATGTGAAATATACATTTTATTTATTTACATTATTTATAGTCCTCCTTTCTCACTGAGCCTCAAGGCAAATTACCCATGTAAGTCAAATATGATCAATGGGATGGGGCATCCAATAAACAATGCAAAAGGGTTTGCATTGCATTGCAGAAATCTGACAACTAGCAGAAACAAGCCATAAGCATTTAAACATGACACATTAAAATGCAGAAATTACACAGTAGGAACATACTTAAAACTTTTTAATAAGTTTTTTAATAAGTTTCTCTCCCGCATTCAACCATATTTTATCAATCTCTGTTGGGGTTTTATAAAAACCTACTTTTTCGTCCTCTTTGAATCTAGCTGACAATTGCCATCTTTCTAGCCAGGATAGTACAACACCTTGTTCTTGTAAACTTTCTAGGGGTGGAAGCCAAAGAAATAGCAGAAGAAATAGAATCAATATATAGGAGGAATCCAGCTTACGCTAAACACAATAAAGTTCCCAGGGAAGTTCATATTAAGTTTTATAAGAGAAATACTCGGGACAATATTCTTGAGACAGCCAAGACAACATCATTAATGATACAAGGTAATGAGATCAGAATATTTAGAGAAATACCCTGGCAGATTAGGGGAAGAAGGCAAGAAAATCAAGTGCTGGCTAACCTACTTAGAGCGAAGGACATGCTATTTCTTGTGCGAGCAAGTTATTCAGTTGATGTTGCAATTCCGTTATCCTCAATTTTAGACAATTGGACGATGGGTCTTTTTTCAATGTGTCTTCTTCAATTTTAATATTTTTCACAAGAGAGCTATATTTTATAATTTTTGTCTGTGTAACCAAATTTTATGTCTGATCATTCTCCCTCTTGCAAATGCTGTAAAAGCATCCCAGACTGAAGTTATATTAGTTTCTGATATCATATTCCATTTGAAGAAATCTTAAAACTCTTTTTTAGTTTCTTTGACAAAGTTCTCATCGGTAAGCATCCATGTCTTGAGAGTCCATCTTGATGTTTTAGGTTGATCTTGCAAAGTTATCATAACGGGATTATGATCAGCATAGGTTGCAGGCAATACCTCTGCTTCTCTAACATCTGACAGTATAGTACTTGAGGCCCAAACCATATCAATTCTGGACCATGATTTATGGCATGTAGGAAAAAAAGTAAAATCCTTTTTAAAGATGTTCCTTGTTCTCCAAATATCTATAAGACCTAATTCTTCTGCCAGAAGTAAAAAGATGTGTGGAAGTTCTTTTCCTTTCCTTATCTATGTCTTTGAGTTTTCTTATCTTCTTTGGAGTCATAAACTGCATTAAAGTCCCCAGTAATATATACTTCTTCACTGGGGTATTTCGTTATTACGTCTCTTAACTTAGAAAAAAAATTCCTGACCCTGGTTAGGTGCATATATATTGATAAGGTGGATTGCTTTATTTTGTCTAAAAATCTTTACTATCAGAATCCTCCCATCCTCTGATGCAAAGATCAACTCAGGACGAAGATAAGGTTTTACATACGTAGCTACACCTCTCTTTTTACAATCATCTGCTGCAATGAAGTTTAATCCTAATTTCTTAAATTCTATTAGTTTTTTATCATTTTTCTTAATGTGAGTTTCCTGTATACAGATTACATCAGACTGCGATTTTTTTCAATTGCATATAAGTTTTCCTTCTTTTTTGGGGTGAGTTCAAACCATTTACATTAATGGATATTATTTTAACTGTTTTTATGTTCTTCCTTTCTTTCTCTGTTTTTATTCTCTTCTCTCCTCTGTTGGTTTCTTGTGGTCATGTTAAAGGGGGTAAACTCCTTGAACCTTCTTCTTCCCATTTTTTGCTTTCCTGCTTTCCTTTTGTCTTTTCCCTGTCCTTCCTCTTGCGGTTCTTCTTCGGATTCACTTTGGCTATTCTCTCCAAATCCTAAGTCTTGACAATTTTTCTCTAAAAAGTCCTCTAACTTCATTATTGAGTTTAGTTTAAAAAATTTTCCTCTGTAATTAAACATTAATCCTTCCGGTAGTATCCATCTATACAAAATGTCCTTCGCTCTAAGTAGGTTAGCCAGCACTTGATTTTCTTGCCTTCTTCCCCTAATCTGCCAGGGTATTTCTCTAAATATTCTGATCTCATTACCTTGTATCATTAATGATGTTGTCTTGGCTGTCTCAAGAATATTGTCCCGAGTATTTCTCTTATAAAACTTAATATGAACTTCCCTGGGAACTTTATTGTGTTTAGCGTAAGCTGGATTCCTCCTATATATTGATTCTATTTCTTCTGCTATTTCTTTGGCTTCCACCCCTAAAAATTCTTCTAAGGATGATGTCATCAATTTTGCAATATTTTCACCTTTGTTTTCGGGAATATTTTGAAACCTTAGTAAAAGACCCACTCTTTCTAATTCAAGTGTCATTAAAGATTCTTCCATTGAATCATATCTATGTTTAAGCTCCTGTACTTGCAAATCTACTTCCTCTACCTTAGTATCAGTAAGTCTGTTAGATATAGTCAGTTTAGAAATATCTTTTTTGTTTTCCAATATTTGGGTCTTAAATTCCTCCATCTGCGTAGACATTTGTTGCGATATCAAGTCCAATTTTGTCTGAAGGGGTTCTATTGCCTTGGCTATCTGGTCTGGTAAAACATTTTGAATTGCTGTATTCATAGCTTGAGCTACACTTTCATTGATTTGCACTGTCAGGTCTTTGGATGACATCTGACCTAAGTTTGAGGCTGCTGCTTTTATTTGCCCCGGAGATGGGGCTGAGGGTTTTCTTGTCCCACTCACCGTCACTGATAAATATTTAAACTGCGACTTCTGTTCCTTTAAATTTATTTTTATACTTCCTTTAAACTATTCCCGTTACCCAACTTTAAGCTACTCAAAACGATTCCATTTCAACTAACACCAAACTTCAAACCTCAAATCAACTTACAATACTGTAATTCTAATACCTTAATACCATAATAATACAATAGAACAATAATCAAAGTTCAAAATTCATTGGTTTTGCAATTCATTAAACATAAGTTAGATCACATATCACATTTCACTCCACACAATCAATGGGCCATACTTCAAACCTCAAATCAACTTACAATACTCTAACTCTAATACCTTAATACTGTAATAATACAATAGAACAATAATCAAAGTTCCAAATCCATCGGTTTTGAAATTCATTAAGCATGTTAAATCACCTACCACATTTCAATTCTATTCAGTCACTACCACTGTTTTAGTATTCACCCCACACAATCAACGAGCTGTGCTTTCCTTGTGTTCAGAAATCACCAGACTTCAACCTCAAATCCATTTACAATACTCTAACTCTAATACCGTAATACTATAATAATACAGTGAAATAATAATCAACGTTCAGAATGCATTGGTTTTACAATTCATTAAGCATAAGTTAGGTCGCATATCACATTTCACTCCACGCAATCAGCGGACTGTACTTTCCTTGCCTTATTTAAAGACCAGTCCCTTCCCTTTCCTTCTGTGTTTCTTATTTTTTTCTTCTATCTTCTCTTTCTGTCTTCTCTTCTCCTCCCCCATTCCAGAATCGCTGCTTTGGCCCAGGCACCGCCTATTATCGACAGACTCGGTATTACCATTCTCTATAGCACTCTAAAATAAACTTAGCTAAGTCACTTCCTCGTCGAAGCTGCTCCGGCTGTCGGCTTTCTCCCGATCCTCCCAGACCTTCCCAATTGATTCTCGATCCTGACGAATCTCAGCAAGTCTAAACTGCTCTGCCTGAAGTCCAATCTCCGCCACCGATTCCGTTTTCCGTAGCCGCTATCTTAAGATCCGTCTTGGGCAAAGCTCTCTTCAATATTGATAAGTCCACATCATTAGTCTCCTATTGCCTTTCCCTTTCCTTCTCCCACACTGGGATCCTTGCTAGCTGCCTCGGGAGAGTGAGTTACCTCTCCCCAGCTGTTGTATTACTCAGCGTTTGATTATCTAGATTTCTTTTAACTTCTTTTAACTTCTCCGTTTTATCTCGCAATTATGGGGCACTTGGCCAAATCACCTAATATATCGTTTTATACCTTGATAGAAGGTTAGACAGCTGTGGTGTTCTGTGAGTCCACTAGTCACTGCTAATGCTCCTCGAAAGGGGGAGCATCTTGTCCTAGTCTCTTGCCTCAGCTTGTTCTTGGCCGGATAGACGAACCGCCACTCGACTTCCAACTCCAGAAAATTGCCCTGCACGAGTTTCCCTATGAGAGACCTCGGAGGGGTAGGGGGAACCCTCTATTCTCCCTCAAAGAGGCCAGGAATTCGGCTTCGGGACAGGAGCTAACTCCGGACCCTTACCATCGCCGCAACAGAAACCGGAAACTCCTCTTTTAAAATTTTCTCATTGCAAAATTCTGGATAAGTTCATCAAAGCTGACTCAACAAACCACGTCCGCTTCTGTACACAGTAGGGAAAGCAAATCCAGTCTGTCTGTCCTGACATACTGTTATTCTCTGAGGGTTTTTAATTCTTTTCAGCAGTGAAAAAGAGCATTCTGCTGAGCAGTTAGTAATCATCAATGTTAGAAAAATACAAAGTGAGATCTCTACATTTGGAAATACAAATTGTATTCTGTCTTTCACTAGTGTCATGAAGATCAATGTGACTGAATTTCAAATTTCCTCTTTCATTAAACTTTGCAAGCATTATAACAATGGAACTATTGGAGTTCTGCACAGAGATTCATGTTCAAGTCAATGGGGTAAGAGTCAACCAGCTTTTGGGACCTTGTTAATACTGTTCTTCGGGTAAGTCCATATTGTTTGGAAAAGAAAATCTACTTCCTGCTCCTTTGCATACTTCACATCTCTTCTTCATATCAGTTTCAAGTGTATCAATTATAGCATAGTTAAGTAGATATGCATAATTTGTCTCTGCAATTCAGCACTGTTTCTGGTGCACTGACATTTGCTTTTTTCCTGATTCACTGGCGGGACTGTGCTTCTTTGTAGTTAGTATCAGGCAAGATAATATGTGTTTTAATATGTGTTCAGATCTTTCAAAATAATTCCTCAGAGTATGTGAGTAGTCTGCTAATGATTGACAGTGCTCTGCACATGTTTTCAAATCCAAGCCCTTTTTTTTGGAGGGTTTGACTGGTGCAGTGAAATAAAATTTCATTCCACATGGTCATTATGAATAAAACTCCAGTTCTTGCATCTTGTTTGCAATGTTTTTTGCCTCTCGTGTCTCCATTTTGTGATTGGTCTGCAGCTATACTTTCCAATAAATCCACAATCATTGAGTAGGATCTAAAATTTCAGTTATTGCCACTACATATGCCCTAGAATGGCTAACTTCCCAAGGAACCAATTAGCAGGTCTTCCTTTTCATGGTACTGTTTGTTCCCTGGCTCCATAGTCCAGAGCCATCCCCTTTCACACAGCCCACTGGCAAGGTGATAGCTGTGCATGACCAACATGCCCCATTCCAATTTTGGTCCACTCTTTCTTGTTGGGCATTGGGTGTTGGATGGACTCAGGGCTTTGAGCCAGCCTTTCACTCAGCCCACTGGCAAGATGATGTCTGTGCATGGCCAACCCACCCCATTCCAATTTTGGTCCATTCTTTGCTGTTGGGCATTGGGTGTTGGGTGGACTCAGGGCTTCTAACCAGCCTCTCACCTGCCTTTCTGGCAAAAATATGGCAGTGCATGGCCAACCCTTCCTAGGTATAGGACTTTAGCAGCAGGTTTGTCATCCAGTGATGTCACTGAGCATGTGGGGTTTGGGTGGATGCACTTTGGTTGTAAGGTCCCAGAGCCAGCCTTTTGCTTGCATTGCTGGTGATACTCTGTGTAGCCTTTCCAGGGACTTTGTTCTGGTATCTATGCCTTCCCTTTGTTCCAGGGCTACAGGACTATCCCCTTTGACTTGCACCACTGGGAAGGTGATTGCAGGGTATGGCCAATCCTTCTGGGGTGTTCACTGGAGGTCACAAGTGACTGTGTCCTTCTCATATGAGCTGTAAGACAGACCCTGGGTGGGAAGCATGAGTTGGGGGATCCTCCCTTAGTTCCAGGGCTCCAGGGCCATCCCCTTTCACTTGCACTGCTGGCAAGGTGATAGCAGGGCATGGCCAACTTCCTAAGGAACCAATCAGCAGGTTTTACTTTTCATGGCACCCTTTGTTCCCTGGCTCCAAAGTTCAGAGCCATCCCCTGTAAGGCCCACTATATGCCTCTGAAAAGGGGAACCATGGGCAAATAGCACCCCTTATCTCTTGCCCTCCAACACCCTCTTTGTGTTCAAACCATGTCTGGCCCAGAAGTAGGCCATAGTGTCACCTGGAAATGTACACCAAACCAAGATGGAGCAGAGCCAAACAGTATGGTTTCTAGCAGCAAAAGAACACTTCTGAACTTGCTATGTTGGGAGGCTGGCCATAGGGCATCTGTCAGACTAATAGTTTCACCCCATCCAAAAATGAAGAGATATGTCTCTCTCTATTGGGGCCCACAGGAAAGAAGAATCCTATCACCTGGCTCATCCCTTCCTGGTCGATTCACCCTAATCAATACACTATTCACACAACTGGGTAGCCTTTTCTCTACAGCAAACAGGGATCATAAGTGGATCGTTACCTTCTTACATTCCTAGCCACATTCCAACAGAAACATTTTTGAAACATTACATTTTTGAAAATGTATGAAGAGAATGGCCAAAATACCCCAAAACATTCAAAAGGAAGACGTGGAAGGTATGTACCAAAGTAGCATTGTTATGGGGAGGGGAATTTCTTTTTCCAAAATTCACTTTTTAAAATATGGCCATTAATTTCTCTTCTCCTTTTTTCTCTTTTAAAAGAGGGATTTCTTGTTGACTTCTCTTTGAAGTAAAATCAATGTACCCTTTTATAACATCAGCCTTTGCTTGTTTTATGTGACACACCACAAGGTGGTGCTTTGATGGAGGATTGAAAAGTTTGGGACAACATTGCCTGCCTTTAAGCACCTACAGAATAAGTGAAATTCTGAAATTTTTGCAGAATTTGCCTTCTTCAAATTCTCTTTCATCAAAATTGAATTGATTAGAAACTAAGCCCTAGTTCCTAAAACAAGGAAAAGAAATGGATTGTTGAATTTCAGAGAGGAATTGGGTAAAGATGAATTAAGAGAATTTCTCTTAACAACTCTAGTACCAAGTGAGGCAAGCAGGAGATTGTGGGATGTTGTAGACAAGGTGGTTGAATAACTTGAGTGGCTTACCTGATTAATGTCTTTTAACAAAGGCCAGGAGGTAGTAGGTACTGCTACAGTGGGAAGGTAACAGTGTTCTGTGCACCTAGGCGTTTAGTCATGCTGGCCACATGACCACGGAGAAGTCTTCAGACAGTGCTGGCTCTTCGACTTGGAAATGGAGATGAGCACCCCCCCCCCGAGGCAGATTCGACTGGTTTTTAAGCAAGGGAGAACTTTACCTTTACCTTTTATGATTACATCACTAAGGAAGATAGTATTATGAGGAAAATTCTCTGGGCTTTGGTAGTTTCCTACAAATTTGGGTCATTGCTTGTTGCCATGGGTGTGAGGTGCTTTGTGTCAAACAAACCAACTTTAGTACATGTTCTCCTGGAGCATTCAGGCAGCCAGGCTACTTCCTCATGAAAGTGCTCAGGAGAATACATACCTTAACTGAAATATATTGCTTTTACTATCAGAATGGCTGGATTACATTTGCACCTCTGACTTCAGAAGGCCAAAGGAACTCAGGGTGCAAAAAGACAGGGGTCTTTGTAGGGGGAGGGAGATACTGTGCAACAGTACACACAGAGAAATGAAATCTTAGCCTCACTTCCAAAGGATGTCTTTGGACATGATTGATTTTCTAAAATGAGCTTGCTTCTCACATCTGTGTATGTGAGATGGACAGTTAACAGCTATCTCATAACTGTCAGTGAAGAGGCTTCTTCAAAGCATGGCAAAGCTGAAGTTATCAGGTTCGATAGAATAGGCTGTTTTTGAGCACAAAAGTGAAGCAATTGCACTGGTAGTGCTATAATCTGCTGGTAGGTGTTTGATAGTAGTGAAGAGATCTAACGTTCTCAGAAAAGGTATTATAAAGTCTGAATCATTATACTTAGATAGAGGACCCATAATGCAAGTTTGACTCAGCCTTTTCATGTCAGAAAAAAGCAGAGTATAACCTTATTACACTTTGAAAGTATTTCTCTTCTTTTCCCCCCTCATCCTTTCTGTTCTCTAGTGAACATTGTAATTTGTTATGCTGGCAATCTTTTTGAAAGGTTCTTTTTTTCTTCAGAAAAAAATAGGATGACCTTGCTTTTGACACATATGGGAAAGAATTTTGATCTTGTTGACCTCTTATTTAGGTCTTTAAAGTGCACAGAGGCCGGGAAGTTTCTAACTTAGGTAATGAAGGTTTGAAGTGAATACCTAAAAGCTGTTTCAGAGTTTAGCCTTATTGTAGCAGAACTGCTGCCATACCTCTCTTTAAAAAATAATTTGCTCACTGTAACACGGCAGCTATAGGCCTTCTAAAACAGAGGAAGATTGTAGAACTCAAGTGATCTTGACTTACACAAGCTGAATTTAAAATACAAGTATTATAACAGTGGCTTATAGCCTATCAAGTGCAAATACAAAGGCATTCTTGATGCAGTCTTGTCCTCCCCCTTCTTCCCATTTTCCCCAGAGCCCCAAAGTCTGATACTGGGGACTGCAAGACACCCAGGGATAAAAAGCTACAGAATCCAAAAGGCTACAATGAGGAGGGGAACTGGATGAGTTTGACTTCCATTCCCCCTTCTATCAGTGGTGTTTCTGCTGATACAGGAAGAAGCAGCCATCTGAGTCTCCTTATTGTCCAAGTTTGTTGTTGTTCAGTCGCACAGTCGAGTCCAACTCTTCGCGACCCCATGGACCAGCTCCCGCCAGGCCCTCCTGTCTTCCACTGTCCTCTGAAGTTTGCTCAGTTTCATGTTTGTTGCATCTATGACACTGTCCAACCATCTCATCCTTTGCCGTCCCCATCTTCTTTGACCTTCAATCTTTCCCAGCATCAGGGTCTTCTCCAGTGAGTGCTCCCTTCTCATTTGGTGGCCAAAGTATTTGAGCTTCAGTTTCATTATCTGGCCTTCCAGGGAACAGTCAGGGTTGATTTCTTTTAGGTACTGTGTTATCTCCAGCACCAGCATCTCAGAGTTTGGGGAGGGGGAAATGTGGGAAAGAACTGAATCCGTAAGTGCTCACTGTGCTCATACTTCACACAGGTAATAGGGCTGTATTGTAATGAACAGTGTTTGATTACCCTATAGGCAGGCTAAGTGTGTGCTTAGGGCACCAACAAAGCAAAGGCACCAAAAAATAAACAAAAAGAGAGAGTTTTTTTTAAAAAGAATTTGATATTTCAAAAACTAGCAAACACCCAAAGTAGTCATCATGGGAAAAATCAGAGTTTTGTTGAACTTCCTTACACTCCACTATGCACTGTTCCCACATAGTTCTCTTTTTATTACTTATCCACACCTAAACCAGGGGGCATCCTACTAATATAAATTAGAATAATGCAAAGGGTTTTTTATGAATATATTCTTCTGAGTTATACATAGTTGATTTTTTTTCAGACTTAGGACCATGCTGCCAACATGTCTGGATGTTATCAATAAATGCAGGTTTTAGAACAGAATATACCACATTCATACTATGTGCTGAACACTTTCACAGTCTTGTTGGCTGCAGCACTGTTGATTGTTGTCTGGTGTCCGGTGGCAGTAAGTTTTTTTCTTAACAGTCCCATTATTTAATACATTTTTCTGTGTCTCAGTACCACTAGGCAGTTCTTAAAACATATTTGGGCAATGATCCTATGTTGAGATCTCTTTCTCACCCTCATTGAGAGGCGCACGGAGTGGGCAACCAGTGTTCCCTCTATGCTGAGTTAAAAAGGAGGGTGCCCAACTCCCCAACACCCTACCTCACTGCTCAACATGAGCGGAAAGGCTGGGTGCCATGGCACACACAGAGCAAAGAGCAATCCCATGCCCAGCAAAGCTGATCAACTTTCTCCTAGCTCTCTCTCATTCCAATCCTCTCCAACTTGTGCAAAACCCAACAAAGGGGGGCTGGTCTTTGCCTTGGGCTTACATGGCTTTCCAATCCCATAGAGACGAATGGAAGCTCTGTAATCGGCAGCCAGCAGTGCCTGTCAAGCTTTGGAGGGTCCCTATTGGTGTTCCCAAGGTTGGAGAGAATTCCACTCCCACCACTGCCTGGGAGTTTACTTGATTGATGCTGGGTTTTCTGGGAAATGTTCCCACTTCTTGGACCACCCCAAACTGCTCCCTGAAGTTCGGGGAATATTCGGGAAGCATGTGCTTCCACAAACATTGCTTCCCAAGCCCCAAACTGCCCAAAATTCAGCATGAAGTTTACTTTGTGTGCCAGTTCATGCCCATTCCTAATTTATTTATTTATTTCATTAGATTTTTACCCCGCCCTCCTATCAAAGCCGGACAAAGTAAGTTTTTTGGTGGGTGGGAAGGAGAGAAGGAAGCAGGAAAAGGGGAGAGGCTATGGGAGCTTTCAGGGAAGGGAAAGTGGAAATAGCAGGGCAGTGGAAACTGAGATACCCTCACAACTCCTTGTGTGTCTCCAGCTTGTTTAAATATAATTCTTAATGTTCTAGAAGATCAATGAGTAATAATATACCTTTGATTAATGCTCATATTCGCATCATTTACAGTTTAATATTAACACATAAACATGAAAAAACAGAGAGTTTGTTGTTGATTTGTTGAATGCATTTTCCTTGATTCACTTCCTGGAAGATGATACTTTAACCTTAAAGACTGTTAAATACTGGGTTCCATATATGAGCAGACCCCAAGTCTAGTGATCAGATCAGCTTTATTAGTTATTCAGCTGATACAAGACAAAACCCCAGATGCATGCAATGTGGCCAGCCTTCCTGCAACTCTTGACACGTTGCGTCCCTGAAGCAGCAGGAGCGTTGTTCGTGGAGGTCCACGCAGCTGGCACAGAGCATCGGTGAGGCGGTCTCAGCGACACAGCCTGGCTGTGGACTCAATGAAGCAGATGGGCGGGTGTCTTGGCAGGTTGGATAGTGCATCTCCAGGACCTCCTCATTGTTGAACACATTGGAGGTTGAGGAAATGGTGGCCTGGTGCACTGCAGCGGCATGGTGGTCAGTCTTCTGGTGGCCAACCTCCCAGGACATCTTGAATGCTGTGGCCTCTCAGATTGCCTTTTGGAGGTTAGTGTCTTCCTGGCCGATGAGCTTGCGTCAGAGATTCTTGTCCCAGAGCCCAAACACGAAATGGTTGAGGAGGGCTTCTTTGAAGTTCTGGAACTCGCACTGAAGAGCCAGGTGGTGCAGGGCAGCAACATAGTCAGATGAGATCCTGAGCTAGCTCCAGGGTGGCGATTCCATAAGAGCTGAGCAACAGTGCTACCTTCTTGGCCGTGCCATCGATTCCATGGAACTCCACAAAGTATTTTAGGCATTCCACCCAAGCCTCCCATTGCTCAGGGTGAGTGGAGTCGAACTCTGTAAGTAGTCCTGGAGCGGCAGCCATGGTCCCAGTTGTGGTGCGATGCGCATAGCATTGGAGCTCGGTGCGCGGTGCAGTGCACATGGGCTCTAGGCTCGCTCAACAGGATCCCACCTTCATTGCCAGTGTTAAATACTGGGTTCCATGGATGAGCAGACTCCAAGTCTAGTGATCAGCTCAGCTTTATTAGTGATTCAGCAGATACAAGGCAAAACTCCAGGGCAACATGCTAACACCACACTCAACCACACCCAACTCCCAACGATAGGCTATTTACATAACATTAATTCCTCACTGGTCACCTCCAGAGTCCTGGTGGGCTATTGTTCTAGAGCTTCAAGCTCAACCAGTATCTGGTAGACAGTCCTGGGATGTTCCAGCCCCAATACATAACAAAGACGAACAAAATTTGTGGTAGGGTCACTGTTCGCTTCTTCACATATCTGGATAAGTGAGCAGTGACTCATGAAAGCTCATACCCTGCCACAATTATTTTTAGTCTTTAAGGTGCTACTGGACTCTTGCTCTTTTCTACTGTTACAGAGAGACTGAAATGGCTACACATCTTGATACTATAACCTGTCATTTTAAAGCATTAGTACCTCTCTCTGATACATACAAAAGAAAAAAGCACTATTCAGAATGGCTAAGGCACAAGTGAGACTTGATCTTGTTACTTCACACCAAACATCTATGAACTCTGGATTCATTCCTATCATGGTTTCCAGGTTTAAACTCGATGAGAGTTATATTGCCATAAAGATCTAGGAACGTAGCTAATGTTTATGTACTTTCTACTAATGTGCTTATGGTTCTACAATGGTTCTGTCATTTCACAACTCCATCAAGATTAATGCATGTATATCTTTAGCTGTAAAAGCTATTTTATTTCTGTGTATACCTTAATCTGCTTTCACACTGGGTATGGAAAAAATGTCAGGCAATCAGTCTTACTGACTAGTTTTCCTTCCTTCCCTTCCTAATAAGCTGAGATTCCCATTGGACACAACATTTCATCCTCAAAAAAGAGATGCACAATTCCTTTGCAGATATTCTTACCTTGTCTTGCTTGTAAGCCTAAAGCTAATTACAGATTCCTTGTTTAGACCAGTTGCTTCAATATTGATGACATCATCAACTTCTGGTTCAGTGGCAACTAGCAATAATGGAAACTTCCAAATGCCTCCTGTAATGCACTGAACAACCAGTGTTGCTGGATTCCTTCAAAATTAAGTTTAAAATATTCATTACAATGGGAAATATAATGAAATGCAAGTCAAATAAATCAATCAATGTCCATAGTGTGATGTAGGCCTATATTCCTGTAGAACTGTAATGTATTACAGAGGTGGTTGAAGTTAAATTATAAATATTATTTTTAGGCAGTATAGTAGATTCATTCTTACTTTGGAAAGCCCTGTCAGCTAAATAGTACAGCACTCCACAGTGGAATGACACCTTGATTTATCATGTCGCTGAAAAGAAATGTAAAATCCTGTCATTAAATTCAGTGACAACTCTCAGTAGTGATGAGGTTTTATTCCTAAGAAAGGTCAAAATACAAAGAATGAATGTTTTTTCCATTAAATTATCTGTGTATAAGTGTTCGTCAAAAAATTTTATAAAATTGTGGCACTGAAGATGAATGATAATGGCCTGTCCAAGATTATCTAGTAACTCCTTGGCTGGATATGTATCTCCTTGGTCCAAGTTCAACCTTATGCGAAGTCTCTCAACTTAATTCTTTTCACTTTGGGGTTTTCTCCGTCAGTGGTGCAGGAGAGGTGCCAACTACTCCTTTTCACATAATGAGAAGCAACATACTTTCAAGGCAATACAACTCTGCTTGGATTGATGCTTATAACTGATTATAGACACCCTGTATACATTCACCCATTAGATACATAATGACCATAATCAGTTAGTTCCAAAATAAAAACAATGTAGAAACAAAACACTGTTCCTTGCAGGCAATGCAGAGTCCTATTTGCATTCAAGAGCATATGGATATTTTTTTGTTCAAGCAGATTTTTCCAAGCACATCAATGGAAAGAGCAGACCCAACTACTTTGCATGCACACTGCCATGCTGCCATCCCTTGCACAAAATGAAAGTGGGTGCTTTTGTAGCCCGAGAGCTTTGGAACAAATTGATTCTCTTGCCCCCACAAGTTGCTGGGTTGGTGGCACTTCTATGAAATTATGACAACAGATGTTGGTTTTTAGAAGGGTCCTAAGCACTCACCTACCTCATTGGTTTGTTAGGAGCAAACACTGTATTGAAGACCAGGGTCACAATTCCAGTTTTTGGATCCCACTTTTTCTCTACCAAGTTTATAGCTACTGCAGACTTTAGCTGAGATGTCACTCTTTCAGATTCAAATTCTATGTCGTACAAAAATTCTACTGTAAGGAACGCTAAAATATATAATATACATATGGCATTAAAACATATATGCCTTTGAATTTTTAAAGCTGATTTTAATACCAGAAAAGATGTTTTAAAAGTTTGCATTTTAAAGCTGATTTTGGTAACAGGAAGGCCAATTTATAAGGAACGGTCAGTTCTGAAAACAGTTGCTAAAACAAGTCAGTCTTAATCTCATGCAAATTTCTTACAAATTAATGATTAGACTCTTAAAGTTACCAGGATTCTCAACTACACACATATCATTTATAAGCTAAAGGCCACTTATCACTTTTTACTGTAGGTATGTGACTGATGTACTTTTATTGTTGTTTTAACAGTTTCATTCTTCTATAATATTTCTATGTATTACTGTGAGCTGTCTCAGGTCTAGGTGAGGAAGTATCTAAACAATTGAAATAAATTAACAAACAATCTCTCTTTTTCCTCTTTCTGCTTCAGTTTTATTTCCAGATTGCAAAGAAATAAATATGCATGGCACCGCTTGGATGTAAATTATTGTTTCTTTCAGAATTGTCTGCACCTTTAAATTCAATAATGCTATTTCCATTTAATAATAATTCTTAGTGTTCTAGGAGACCAACGGGAAATATCACAAGAATAGTGTGATAATATGGATTTATGATGGTTATACAAGATGATAAAACAGTGGCTATGAATCAAGTACTAATGCCATAATATATGTATTCTAATTAATGGTCAGGGTTTTGCACACTGCAAAAAATGTGGTCTCTGTGATCTATTGAATGTTAGCATGTAGTGCTGTGAAGCCTCAGTTGGCCTTATTAATTACACACCACAGGCAGTACAGTGAGCCATTTGTCAATTAACATGGACTCATTTTTTTGCAAAAGGGTGAAGCATGAAATGCTGCAGCCACAAAATATTTTGTGTGTGTCTGTTTTTTTTATCTTAGTTTTTTTCATCTTTTTTCTTAGTAATTTCATTACCATATTAGAATGCCACCCAATGAATAAGCTCTATAGGAAGATTTAATGCATTTCTCCTATACCTGATGCTTTGATGTGAACACAAAATGGTTATTTGGGTTGCTTACATAGCTGTTATGGAGCTACTTCCAGCAGAAGCTAAACATATTAGTTAGGACTGGCCATTCTAAAATAGTAGATCAAAACTTAATAGTAAATGCAGGGTGTTGAGGATAAGAAAAAATTATGTGGGTGAGTCCTTGGGTTAAAATATTCAGGACCTAATGATTTAGAACATTCTTGGAATCACAGTCTCCTCCTCTCAGTGGAATGCATACCATGTCATTAAGATATGAATACCATTTCTGCCTCTTTCAAACTTATCTGTTGCTAATTGTGGTGCTGAAGTAGTGCACTCACAGTAGGACAGAGTTGAAGGCTCATAATTATTCCTCAGCACAAAATGTCACCACACAGAGATTCTAACATAAAAATGAACTTAGTAGGGGACAGGAAAGATGACATCATTTGGAACCTACCACAGAGACAAAATTGCTACTGCTGAGCAGATGTTTCCTTCAGCAATCAAATCCTACTCTACTACACAGAAAATGTTTATTGCATATTTCACACAGTTCAAATATGAAGAAGAGCTGCTGTTGGTAATTGTGCTGTACATTCTGGGCTTGTAATTGTGTTGTATAATCTGTCAATAGATTTCTTAAAGGATTATATTTGCTTTGTTTCCTTGATTTATTTATGGCACCTGCCTTCCTTCACTAATAATAAACTTCTTTTTCTTAGGGCTTTCCGTTTTATTAACTGTACTATGCTCCTTTTAAGTATTTTAATATATACAGAACCTGAGGAAAAACAGTATGTTTTGTAAGTGCCAGATAAAAGTATACAAAATCATCTCTCTTTGCTAGTCCCATAACTTCTTGTGAATTTCCCCAGAAAATCTAATTTAGGGCTGTCCAAAACAGAAAAATATAATTAGATTTTCAACAAATGCTGCAAACTCAAAGACAACCACATCATCCTTTTATAGAAAACCCTTTGTGAATATGTTAATAATTTAGCATTAATGTCTAGGAAGCTGCTTGACACGCATGCTGACTACAGCTGTGAGCAAAAAAGGATATGTATCATCACCACAAAAATAGGGAAGTTATGTGACTAAAATCAAATGATAAAAGCTCCAGGAACTTCTAAAGGTCCCTGGTGGGATGAAAAGGGGAAACACTGTAGAAACCATTGGAGGTTATTAATGCTTCCCTTGAAAAGCACAGAACCCCCACACACACAATAATTTAAAATTGTACGTACAACCTGCCAAAATGGTACATGCTCAACACTCTGTTAGATGTTCTTTCTTTCTCTCCTGGTTTTCTTGATGTATGCCATGTCAGTAATTGGAAGATGATAATTTGACAGGCTGGACTGACAAATGATTGGCTAAAGTTGGATATTGGTAAAAGACCGAGTAAGTCTTAGTTGAGGATTTTTGTGGCACATGTTATGTTACCAGGAGGAGCACAAAACAATTTGTGCCTACTGTTACTTGTTTTAAATAGTTATTGGAGCAAATGTTCTGCCAAATTGATATTCTACTGATTGTTTGTTTTTCAGAAATAGTTTAAATATGAATATCCTGCAGTATAGCAATTTAATCCAATGCCTGTGGTGATTCTATAAAAACCTTATAGCCAGCTGCTTATCTTAAATTTTAATTATTAGCCCCATCTGCAAAGCTTCAAATCAACTTGCTGTCACAGGGCATCAGAACTGCAGATATGGTGCAGCTTACATTTCTAGAAGTGTAATTTTTTCCTACACTTCCTACACCATTCTGGGCTGGTTTTACAGTTGTTGTTTTTTTGTCATTTGTATTCATTCTGGGATCTCAAAACAGAACAAAATTTTTGAAGCGCATAATAAAGAAAAAGCAACTTCATCTTGACAAACTGCAAACTGATGTGAAAAAATATGGTTTGACTGGTTTAATATTTCCAGCTTTGCTTTTTATTTGGAAGAGATCAACTGAAGAAAGTGACAAAGAATGCTATACATGAAAGTGAAGGACAAAAATGACACCCCAAGTGCGGATGGAAAAAGAATGAATCGGCTAAGGAAGGCTAGCCCTCGCAGACATGGCATCATGGTACCTTTCCTAATGGTAAAAAAATAGCCTTGGTAAATTCTGAAAATGCTATAACTTAATCTGGTGGGACATCTGGAAGTTGGTAATGTGACCTTACTATAAATTCTGACACAATGAGCACAATTCTAAACAGGTCTACTCAGAAGTAACTCCCATTTTATTCAATGGGTGTTACTCAAAGGAAAGTGTTTCTAGAATGGCAGCCATCATCAGTGTCTTTCTTTAAAGAAAGGAGAGAAAATATGGTAATAGTCATACAGATATTTAGCTATTTTTCATGGTAATTCTTCCTATATTCATGGACGACCAATATATTGTCATGGGAAAGTGCTGATAGTATGTGTTCTAACTGACCCTTTTCATTTACTTCAGTATATTTCAATAATACGCACTTAGGGCTTTTCTGCACTCTTGTTTTCTTGGCTTGTGTGCCCGTACTGCATGTTTTCCCCCTTTTTTGAACTTTTTTTGGTCCCTCTAGTGGTCACTTTGGTATAGCATTACTGTATCTCTAATATAGCATTACTGTATCTCTAGCTTAGAAATAAACCAGAGATTCAACGATGACACATCAAAGCGACCACTAGAGGGAGCAAAACAAGTGTGGAAAATAAATTTTAAAACATGCAGTATGGGCAGACAAGCCACGAAAATAAGAGTGTGGCAAAGCCCTTAAACGTGTTAAGTGAGTCTCATGTACAATGGTTGTAAAGTAACATTAAATAAGCTAAATTATTATTATATTTATGATTTTAGGACATAGATCACATTCCAGAAAAAGGTGAACCTCAGTGCCCCTGCTCCAGGACCAAACAGGAATTCCAAGCATTCTTTATGCTCTTGAACTCTGATCAAACATTTCTTCAGCATGAGGCCATGAAGGCAGAACCTCTGCATCATAGGCAAGCCAACTTGCAGCAGACAGCCAATCAATAAGGATTTTGGCATTGCGAAGCACCTGTTGTTACCTGTGCCAGTCCATTATGAAGAATAAAAGCTATGCATGACATTATTTCCCATGGTATTGGGGCTGTCCAATGAAACCAAGAACAATGGCTCCAACAGTTGACATCTTTGTCCATACTGATGAGGCTCTTGCTACAATGGCTAACATGAACAAAATTCCATGGCTACATCTATGGTAACCCATTCTCTATTACCACTGACTTCAGACAATGCTAATGATTGTTTACTTCTAACCAACAGACGCTTGAGGAGGAATTCAGATCATTAAGATCAAAATAACATGAACTATCAGTTCACAAGAGCTGCCTTTTCTGGGACAACAGTCTGATCATCTCCAAAGCCTTCAGACACATACCTTGGAGGCTTTAAGGCTAAGCTTGCAATATCTTAGTGCAGCAGTGAGAACCACCAAAACACCATGTTGGCCCATTCTAGAGGCTGGGCTTTTTGACAGTGTTTGGCACACACACCAAAAAACAAACCACACACACACACACAAAAGGATGCATTAAAACAGATTACCGAGGGTTACTTATCTTGCAAGTTGTAATGTACTCCGCCATGACCACGTGCGCGACCATTGGGCCATGCGGTCAGGCCGAACAACAGAGCTTCGCTTCCCTGAGAACAATAGTCCTGCGGATCCTAGCCCGCACCTATCAGAGGGCCAGGTCCACGGCCGAGAGCCTATGGGACTCTCGGCCACTGTAAATAGCCTATAGGGCCATAGTGGGTGTGTTTTAGGGGGTGGGTTCCTGAGCATATAAGCTGGCCTGCGAGCCGGCTTCCCTTGTCTTGTTCCTGATGAATAAAAGTACTTTGCTGAAATCACTCAACGTCTCTCAGTACTTTTCACAAGTTTTATCCTGGCACAACGTATCATATACAGGGAAGCCCCCAATGAGCTTTTAAGGCTGTTGACTACTCTGTTAGATCATGAACATCCTTATCTGACTGCGGGCTGACCAAAGAATGCTGATAGTGACTCCGCAACAGATGGAGCCTAACCCGGATGTCTAAATGCCCTAGCTGGCCTTGTCTGTGTCAGGTGCTATAGCTTTGGCTCACCACAGATCCCTACCATTGTGGCTCAAGTTACAAGACCCTTACAATATCAGAATGAGACATCAGATGGATATGCGCTGTGGTGAGATGCAAATTAGATAAGAAGGCATGTTGCCATCTTCCTCTGCAAGATCCAGTGATGATCCAGCAGCCAGTTGAGCCAGTAATGTCTTGGAACCCAGCAAAGAACATATTGACATGGAGCCTGAAACAGGCCGAAAAGTCAGAGTCTACTGAGGCATTAGCTGTGAATCACAGCACATGACTTCAGACACCCACCTTACACCATGGCCTTAGTACCTTCAATACTACTGAGCTGGATGCAGTGTGTATGTGTGTGTGTACGTGTAACGTGTACTGACTGTATGGAACAAGGACAAACACTCTCCCGTTCTCAGGTACTGAGCTCACAGCCACCTGGGGCCTTGGGATTCTCACTGGGTCCTGGTCCTTTGCTGAGGCTCTTTTTCATCTGGGTTCCTCTCAAGGATGCAGACAGACACTCAACAGACACTCCCAGCGTGGTGGGTTAAAAAATACCTCTGCATTTATTTGAGTCCTTCAAATAACTAAGAGTGTTTGCTCAACAGAAACCACTCACAGATTATAGCAATGGCACAAAAAACCAACAACACTATACTTGCACTGGGCAGAGGATGAGCCTGAAGCATTAACTCCTTGTGGCTTCCTTCACTGGGGTAATCTTGCGACCTGGCTTTCTCACCCGAAGGCTTAAGAAAGAGAGTCCACTCCCACGGGCATAGTCCACAGCATTTCAGCTTGCAGTCCTAGAGGCCTCAGCCTGTTCCTTTCCTGTGTGACTACTGCCCCCCTGCTTGGTCGCCCCTGGCAGCCAGATAAAGGCATCTTAAGCCGCTGGCCAAGGCCACCAGGTGTTTTTAATCAACGCTCAGCCCAAACAGGCTGCAACCAACCTGTGAAAACTTATAGCTTGGTCGCATTAATGAAAGCCTGAGATCTGTAAATTCTAATCCTTACACTGACCCTCTCAGTTTGCCTCTTAAGAAAGCACAGTTTCAGTTCCCATACACAGTTCAGTTTGGCTCTTGCTAACATCCAGTACACTTCAGCAAGTCCTCTTTCAGTATCTTTGTGGTTACAATAAAGTTACCAGAGGATTGTGCCCTTGTCTTCATGATACAGAATACCTATAATTTTAGGTTTGGGGCACTATATATTTTTCATTCATTTACTTCTTTACTGCATTAGTAGCATTTCTGCTTGAGAATAGCTGTTCTTCAAATGGACAAAGGATTAAGGGAGAAAATCTAAAACTCCCAAATTTACTCTCAAAATAATTATATTGGGGAACTCAGTTATAATTAATGTGCATTACAACTAAACATTGGTCAGCATGAGATTATTGTAATATGTTAAGAACTGTGCTATGCCTCTCTCCCAGGATTTGTTCCATAGTAAAACATTTTTAATTCAGATTATACACTACAGTACCTATCACCTTTGTTTCATTCTGGAATCTGACAAGTACATATTAGGGATGTGAACTCAGTAATCTCCTTTAGTATTTTAGATATTCAATCAAGAGCCTCATTTATTTTAGCAATTAACAGAGCTACCAGGGTTGTGATAGACAGGGCAAGCAGAAACAATCAAGGGCCGCCAGACATCGGGGCTGAGCCCAGTGCACATCAAATCCCATGGCTCCATTTCCGCAGTACATCCTCACCCCCTTAAAGGGACCAAGACCCATCACAAGTCCCTGGGCACCTGACAGTGTTGGCAAGGCCCCAGCACCCCCGCCCGTCAATGCTCCAAGGAGGCCCCTGGCCTACACAGAGCCAAGGGTGCCCACACCTCAGAAGGGAAATGGGTTGACATTATGGAAAGTCTGTGGAGTCGCAGGTGCCCTGCACTGACCAGCAGCTGCACCTTCCAGCAGGACACCTGCCCTGCTGAGGGCATCCCCACACCAACCTCCACACCACCCCTGTTGGTGGCAGAGCAAGAGGGGGGCTGCCAGAGCAGGGTGCCATGGAGGGGCCTGAAGTGCCTCCAACAGGACTCCCAGCAGTCTCACAATGCACAACTGTCTCTCCCTGACGTCCCTTGTGACAGTAAGCAGCCCCTCCAGATGCCCAGCAGCCGCCATCACAGATGTTGCCAGCCCTTCCATCCACTGCTGACCAATGGAGAAGGCTTCCTGTCACTTATGGCAGATCTCCAGCTGCTTCTGCTCAATTCCCACCCACATGGAACGGAGGGTGGGGGCTGAGCTGGCTGTAGGTGCCATGCCCAGGGTCTAGGCAAGGTGCCAGAGTCCCCTGCATCACCTGGAGAACCTGTGGCCGCATCATCTGGCTCCAGAGGATGCTGCTTGCCTTGGGCTCCTGCACCCTCTTCAGTCCCCACCTCCCCCAGTCCACTGCCATCTGAAGACATTGCTCACTGCATGTGGTTGCCCTCAGCTGCTGGCCCCAGTGATTCCATGATACCCAGCATCTGCAGGATAAACGACCTGGCCACCACAGCTTGCCTCATGGGGATCAGGGCATGGAGGTAGTCCACAACATCAGCTGTGAACATCTGGCAAAGGGATCCTGAGGTGGCGGGACAGAGAGCAGAGCATCAGACCAAGTGGGCACCCATAATAATCTACTTTGGGGCCACCACCTGGCCTTACAGTTACCTCTTCTCTCTTGCCCACCACCTCAGCAGCCTGAGAAACTTGGTCTTTCTCCCCATAAATGAACTTCATCTCTTCCTAGTTCGTCATAAGGAAATGGTGCCCTGGGTCATCTGGGTCTGGGTTCTTGAATGAGCACTCCTCCAAGGGGGATGGGGTGGCCATGTTGGCAGCTGCCCCTTCCTCACTCGGTATTCCCACTTTGAGAGTCATCTGCAAGGGGAAGGACAGGTGTTAGCAAGTGATGACGGTTTGGGAACAGTGGGGGTGGCAGGTGGAGGACCCCTTGCAGGGACAAGGGGTCAGCAGGACCCCTCACACGCATTGCACAATACCTCAATGACACAGCCACCCACCTCCACAGGTGATATCACTGCCCGCATGACAGCCTCAGCTCCAAGCAGGCCCTCTATCATTGCCTGCTCATAAAGGACACCTTGGGCCATGAGGGCATGCAGGCATTTCTGAGCAGGGCCAAAAGAATCATTCCAGCACTTCAAGGTTGAGAACTCTATGCAGATGCCATGTCCCAGGGCAGAGACCCACTCCCCTGCTGTGCACCAGAAGGCACGGTGGTATGCAGTGGCAGAGTTGGTCCTGGCAGTTGCTAAGGCTACACTCACATGCTCCACCACCAACTTACATAGCAGTGCCTTCTCAACCTTGGCCCAGTTAAACTAGCAGTTAAACTACAAGGGGATGTAGAGGCAGGGCAAGGTACCATGGGAAGCCACAGAACCCCTGGTCTCCCCCTGCCTCCCCCATTCCCATGATGGACACCAGGAGGAGACCACGCAGATAAGGGAGCCTACCATGGGGACAGGGGGTAGGTATGGGGGGGGAATGAGGGTGACTGGGCCACAGGGGCCCAACCCCCTTTGACAAAATTGAATTCAGCCCCCTTTCTCTGCAGGTCCTGGCCAGCCTGCTGTGGCATGCTCCCTTCTGCTAGGAGTGCAACTCATCCACCTACTGCCAGCACTGTATGTATGGGTAGCATTATAATGGCAGAGAAGTTGGTATGCTTGGCAAAACTATGCATGCATCAGGATGCTGCAGCTCTTCAACAGCATCTGCCTGGATCACTTCCACCAGGACAGGGCAAGCATCCAAGCCACGTGCAAGAGCTCAGGCCAGTTCTCTAGGGCCAAGCTCCTGCTCCCCACACCTTCCCTGTCCTACAGAAAGTGCTGATCTCCCTCTAATTCCTGGTCTTCAGATCCTTCCAAGGGGTCATGGCTGAGATCCTGAAGGTGTCCCTGTCCTCGGCAAGCCACTGTCTGCACAGCTTCCTGGATGCCATGCTGGGCCACCTAATAAGCGCATGTGCACTTCCCCTCAGAAGAGACAGAGCTGGCACCCATCTGGGCAGGGTTTGTGGTGTCATTTCATCCACACTAGGTGACCATGGATACCCCCTCCTCCATTATCTGTTGCCACTGTATCCCAAAGACAACTTATCAGACCATGCAGCCTACAACCAAGCCCACTGACAGATACGCATGGTCATCAGGCACACATTCAGCCAGCTGGTTCTGTTGCCTTCACCATGGGGGTGGGGGGAGCCATGCAGCTCCTGGCAGTTGCCAAGCTCTTCACCATCTGTGCTATGCTCCACAACATTGCCATACACCAACCGCTGCTGCCACCCTTTGTAGGGTCCCAAGTGTTGGGGTGGGGGCAGGATGATGCAATGCTGGTAGGAGTTAGTGGCAAGGCAGGATGTCAGAGGGCACACTGAGTGCACGTGGGTATGAGAGCACATAGGATGCAAAAGGTGCCCAGCCACCCGTACCATCTTTTGGAGTGCTCTACCCTCTTGTGCACTTGTAGAGGGATGATCTATCAGCCACAGGGTGAGTGGAGCCCCCTTGTGCTTACACCTCCCTTTGGGAATCTGCATCAATCCTCAACACCACTCCTATCAGCCACTGGCATGCCTGACCCCATGCTGCACCCAAGATAATGGGAGACAGTCACCAGATGCAGGGAGGGCTGTTTGGGGGGCCCTCCCTCATCAATGGTTCCTCTGCTTGGCACCCACATAGCCTGCCTGCAGGCACCTCGCCAAGGGTGTAGTGGGGGAGGGGAGAAGCTGTGAGTTGTTGAACCAACTACTGCAGCCAGCCATTGCACAAGCATATGTCACCTCAGTCAGGCAACACAGGGGATGGATGCTTGGCAGCAGGCACCCCTGGGGTCTGAGAGAGGAGTGTCCCAAGGCTCCCTCCAAAGTTCTGTTCTCTACCTTTTGTTCTACTCCCTTGAAAAGGGGAGGGAGGCAACGGTGACTTCAGAGCTAGGAATTCCCACATTCTGTGAACAACAAATATTCTTCTTTATCGTTATGTGGGTTTGTTTCTGCTGGCTAGAACATCTGCAGAACCGGAATATGGTCTGAGTGTCCAGCCAGTCTGATAAAGGAACTGGGTCATAGAAGGAACCATGCATACGTATGGATGGCTGATTCCTCCGCAGTGCAGTCCCAGACACCCAACTCTCAGAAGGTGGGTGCTCCTAGCTCTGAGGTCACTGGGCCCCAGGATAAGCAGGAGCTGCCTGGAACCTGATACTTCACTGCAGCAACTTTGTTTTTCATTATGGTCATTTTTCACAACATGGCCAGCAGGAAGCCTTGATGCATGTAATAGCCATGGCACGAATCCTTTTTTAAACTATTCCTTTAACAGCCCAAACTTATTCTTCTCCTTGATTAGCACATCCAGACGGGCTGAGGTTTCTGGGAACCATCCAACCCTTCCAGGTCTCTATAGGGCCAGACCCACTGAAATTGACCAACCTTGGTTTTCACAGCCACAAGACAGCCGTCCTTTGAAAAAAACTGATGGCAAGTAGTTTATCACAGGCCTCACCACTTGATGGAACACAGTAGACAGGATTGGACTATGTTCCATTGACCTTTTTTTGCACTTTAAAAAGCCTGTCTTGATCAATGTGAAGACTCGGCACAACTATGACCTGAGCTGACCAATTCCTCTCTGATGCAGCCCCAACCTCAATAACGCCGCTGATTGTTTGATAAGCACTCTCCTTACCCTGCAAGGCCTCCATGCATGATGTTTGTTATCAGCTGGGGGCAAGCTGTTCAGGGGCAGACTACATTGGACCTCTTGGACTGAGTTTGATGGTTACTCAGCTCCACAGGCATATGTATGTTCAGAAACAAAGTCCCCAACCACCCTCATACATAACTCCCCCCCCTCCCGCAGTTGTGGCAACTAAAGTCAACTTTATTTGACAACTAATGGAGGAAGGGGTTGAAGGGACCAGACACCATCTCCACAGAGCCTCAGGGAAAATGGGTGTCCGTCTCCTGGAGCAGTGCACATACAAATGGGGCAGAGCCACATAAGGAGCAGCAAGCTGAAGACAACTACCAACTTCTTAGTCTGTGGCCTGGACACAGTGGGGCTAGGGGAAAAGTGGCCTGAGCCAGTGCTCACCCTATTAAGATTTTCACCTGCAGGATAACAAAGCAGAGACATGTGAAACTACAACAAGGCCAGGAGTGCTTTGGTGGGGGCAAGCATGTTCGTCAGGGGTCACCAGAGAGTCCACTCTGTGGACCATGGGGTGGTACTCTGCCACAACCACCCATCCAGCAAAAGATGACCCCATCCAAAACACATTCACCTGTCCAGCATTAATTTCCACAGTAAGAGCTAAAGATGCATCCACCTTGGCAGCTGCTCCACAGAGTTCTGTTCCTGAAAGGGAATGAGTTCAAGGATTTTGTGGTAACCCACTCCACTAAGGATAGTGGCGCTCTGACCCCCCCAAAAAAGCAACCTGTCCAAGGGGGACCCTAGTCAATGTATGAGCTATCAGCCCAGTGCAGAGCCAAAAATTTGGGCCCCCTTCCCTGGTAGCTCTCCTGAGGCACTCACCATGCATCCCCCTTTGTATGTGAGGGGCCATGGTGATGTGGGCCCAGAGCTCCTGCTGCCCCATTAAACTGCCACACTGCTGGGCTTGGGAGCAGAAGGTGCCATTTCTGGGGCAGCTCCTGACTATGAGCTAAGGGGAAGGGGAAGGCAGTTTACGGAACAGGTCCCTGCTTACCTGCCAGTGTGCAGCCATCCCTTTGGGTCCCACCTCTGGAGATGTGGTACTTGTTTGGGTTCAGAACTGGGAGAAATCAGCCACAGAGTGTGGACTTTGCTCTCCACATTGGGTGCTGGTGCAAAGTGCTTGCCCAGTAGTGCTAAGTGCCCTGTCTGTGCTCTTCCCAACACCAAGAAGCCTTGCTATCTGCTCTAACTCTGCACAGCAGGAAGTTGCCAGTCAGACTCTCAAGTCATGTGCCCTACCTTGTGAGTTGTGGGACATTTTTGTAGAGATGGGGGGCTGCGAGTGGGTTGGGAGGGGGCTTGGCCACCACAAGGGAGGGAGACAATTGGCTGTGCCCATAGTCAGCATCCTAAGCATCTTTGGGCCTCATGGGTATAGCCCTGGGGAGGCACTTGTTTTTCTGTTCAACTGGTGCTTATGGGCTATGCCATATTTTTTGAAGGTGCAACTTTGCACCTCAGTCAGGAAGCATTCCTGGGCTGAATGGGCTTAGGGAGCCAACTAACTATGACTACAACCTGTGATCTACCCACAACCATGCCGGCACAGGGGCCTGCGTCTCAGTTGCAGTCATTGGGCAGCTGCTGCAGAGGTGTGCTGGTGTCTGAGTGGTGCAGCAGCGCTGGGGTTCTGCACTGGTGTAACTGGATCTTACACCAGCATACCTTGGAGTTACGCTAGCATAAGGGTCAGTTGGCTCCCTGAGCACATGTCCCTCCTCCCTTAGGATTCCACAGTAAATTTTTGAGAAATTTAAAAATTGCCTCTTCTGAAATCTACTTCACATGCTCAAAATCTGCTCTTTGAGAAGTATCCTATTACTATTTGAGCGAGAAAAAAATGTAATAAGTAAACTGATTCCCCTAGATCTTTGGCTGCAACAACCAGACAATAATTTCTGGTAGCTTTAAAGAAGTTTCTGGAGGATATTATTTCTTTATTTACCAAAATTTATAGGTTACTTTTTCAATCATTCCAATTGGCTTGAATTTTGAACATATAGTAAGTGAACAAATTCTAATCTACAGAGTATAAAATGTGTTCATATTTATGATTATGGTATCTTTTCTTTCTGTCTTTCAGCTCAGCCTTTCACTTGTTATTTTTAATCCTCTCCTCTTCCTTTTCTTATCTCATGATACCATGTTTGTGTGAGCCACATCCACTTTTTTCTTCTGTTTTTCACATCAGGTTGCTGTAGGCACTTGATAAAAGTTAAATAACATTATTACTGAAGTGCTGTGAAATACATGGAAACTATTACGTGTTTTAAATATTAGCATAAACAGTGTGGTACCTTGTTCTTTTTAAACAATCAAATCCTGTATGATAAATTCTAACACCTAAATGTTGAGATTATAGTTTCGGGGATCTCATACCTTTTTTTGTTAATGAGTTGAAATAATTCTTGGTTTAATTTAGAATCATGCTGACTATACTGGATTAAAATTCCTGTTAGGCCTATAGAAGTTTTTTGTAGAGCAAGAATTTATTCATATTTAAATAATTTAAATACTGAACCAAAAAAGAGGCTATTCAAACATGCACTCTGTGTAATTATCTTCATCTGTCTTTGGATACAAAAATACTTACTGTGTATTGTACACACTTGTGCATCATTTTCAAAAGGAAAAGGGAAAATGAAATACAGCTTATTAAATTATGATTGTGCTTTGCACTTTTATTTGCTGGTTTGCTTGAAGAATACTAAAAGTACCACTCAGTCTGATTTCTTGACAGGCATTATATTCATCCAAGAATAATAGCATTATAATGTAACTAAGTATAAAAACTGCTACTTATCCTACTTCTAGTGTCAGAAAACTTGATTACCATAGTACTTGGCTGAAAAGCTGTGATATCCCAAATAAATGTCATACAATATGTGACAGAAAATTGTGTTAATAACTTAAGAATTATTACTCCTACATATAGAACACACATATCAGTAATCAAAATATTTCAAAACGCCGTCATTGTGGTGATGTTAAGAATGACTTATTTGATAAATTTCTAACCATCAAGTCTCTGCTATTTCATTATTATAAAATAAAGAATACCACATACTTTGATATGAGACAGTCCTTTCAGCATCACATGCAGTCACATGACAATATGAATAGCTCCATAGTCAGAAGGGTTACGTAACTTGAATCAGAGAGCATATGTTACTTGACTAGATACTGTATTGTGCAGAAGATACATCACAAAGAAAATCCAAGGCCTTAATTGAGGAAACTCCTCCAAATAACTTAGTTTGTGCCCCTTTCACTGAAGCATCAGAGACAGCAATATGTGATGATGGGATATTAAATGTCTAAGCCAAGAACATTTTCTTTTTTAAAAGCTATGTAGAAGTCATTTTGTTCTAGGTTAACTCACATTAACTCCTCTAAAAGTGTACTTAGAGCTCCCTTCCTAAATTTTCTAACAACCTTAGCATTTATGTATTCACTCAGTCCTCCCATGTCTTTTATTATTTGACTAATTCAGGCCCCGGTCACGCGGTGGGAAATGACGCGGCCAAAGTGCAGCTTTTTAGAGCTGCACCAAAAGAGACACACGGCGGCGGGATCAGACCGATCCCCTGAGCCGCCGTGCAGTTGCTCCCCGGCACGATCAGATGCCGGGGGGGAGCCACGGAAGGGAGAGCGAGGCAGCCGGCTGCGCATGTGTGCGCATGTGCAGTTCGGCTGGGAGCCTCGATTGCTCCTAAAGACGGGCGCGCCGGCGATCTCACGGCCACGCTTGCTGCGCCGTTTCAGGTAGGTCCTACCATTTTGTAGGTTCTTTTTTTATGTGCATTTTCGGCCTGAAGGGCCGGATCGGGGACAGGTGCGCACCACTTCCCAGATGTTGCGGTGTCATTCCTGCAAATTATAAATAGAATGGGTAGGATTAATGTGGTCTGCACTTGATGTGTGGAATGGATGTAGCATGGTTTTGGGTTCTGCCCAAACCAAATTCTAAAATTAATTGTTAAGTACACTTAATATGGGTGTGGGACTGGCAATTAGATAACTAAATGAAGAACCTTAGAATCTTTTCCTCCTTACCTTCATACACTTGAACGTCATCCTGAATAGTGACTGACTTGTTCTTTGAAGGGGTTGAAGAGTCTCTAATCATTTGTGAACCTCTTGTGCTAGGAACTACGCCAGTCAGCAGCACTTCTACTCTTTCTTCTACTCTGCTGCGGGCTTGGCAGCATACAACAGCTGTAGAAGTAAAACAGTGACATAATTTCCCTAGATTTGCCTAGAATCTCACTACACTGAAACCTGTGGTTGCTTGAGGGGAAGACATTAATGGTATCAGATATTTCCTGACCTCCACGTTCCCATAGCAGGCCTCTGTGACCCCATAAAAAGACATCAATAGCAGTTGTGAGATTATAATGAAGAAAACAAAGGCTGCAGTAGGGAGGAAGGCAAAATTGCTCCACCTTGCTATAGTATTTGACAGAGGAAACATACTGGAGCATGTCATCCATTAGCACAAAAGCAAGATGGGGACAATTTCACTAAACTCACCTACCTCACTGCAACCCCTTTCACACCCTGTTTAGGAAATTACCTGTTGGATTGTGTTATATTATTTGTTATTCTTTGTGATAAATGGTCAATTTTATTTGTTAAACATCTCATTCCTGGGACACATGGGGGGATTGTTCTTATGCTGGCCAGCTGGAGAAATTCATTTTTTCAAGCTTCCAGAAGTTTCAAAAAGCCTCGGCGTACTCCCCCTCCCCTCCATCTTGAGCTGAGTGTGGTAATCTTCCTGCCCAAAGGGTCACATAGTAGAGGCAGGGAGAGCACTCCTCCCTCAGTTCTCCCTTCATCGCTGTGGAGCTACAGCCCTTGGATGACAAGTACAGCCCCCAGAGGGGAAGTAGGGAGGGATGTGTGCCTGCACAGAAAACTATTGACAAACAACAGTTAGATATGTGCAACCCTGTTTTCATCGTCATGTCTACTGTGCAGTCTCATACGGAAGAGTACCATGCTCACTTATCGCAGAAGGTGGGTGTGGGCTGTCACCAAAGAAATGATGTAATACTGTTCTTCCATCCGTTGCTTCTTTTCTAGAATCCATGTCAAACAAATCATGATTGACAAAGGTGGATGGAGATGACCATGTTGTGGGCCTGCAGATATCTTGCATGTTGAACCGGGAAGTCAAGGCAGCCAAAGAGGACTGTGCTCTGGTGGAGTGAGCCTTTAGTAGTAGTGGGCTATCTACTTTGACATTTTCAGATGCTATGCAGATCACTGATACCACCCACGAGGAAATAGTCTGGGAGGAGACTGTCCTTCCCTTATTCTGACCCCTGAAGCATACGAACAGGCTCTTATCCTTATTAAAAGAGATTGTATGCTGCAAATCTCCCTTATAAATAAAAGCCAAATGGTGGTGGCACTTCTCTAGAACATTCCACATGCTCCAAAATCAGTTCGCTCTCTGATCTGTCATTCAGAGGGTCTCCCTATCCACTGGCTGCTTTCCCTGAGTCCTGCCTCCAACATTCTAAGCATTTTGCTGTTCCTCTCCCCCCCATAGCCAGTCAGAACACAGAGGTTATTTGCATATGCAGCCTCATTAGCCTCTGCCTCGGAACATAGAGGTCGTTTGCATATGTGACTTGATTGGCTTTTGCCTCTAACATTCTAAACAGTTTTGCTGTTCTGAGGTAAAATGTGTCCAATCTCCAGGTGAGGGCTGGAGATCACTCAGAATTACAACTGATTTCCAGATGGCAGAGATCAGTTCCCCTGGAGAAAATGGTGTGCTCTGTATCCTTATATGCTGCTGAGGTGGCCTCCATATGACAGTCAATGTGATGTAGCAGTCAGGGCTTCAGAGCACGGGACAGGATGCAGGTATGTGGGGGGTGGAAAGCTGAAGAGTGAGGGGGAAATAAAGGTAGGTTGATGACTGGCTGGGAAGAATAGGGTTGCCAACTCCAGGTGGGAAATTCCTGGAGATGGGAGGGATGGAGCCTGGAGAGGGTGAGGTTTCAGGAGGCGTGGGAACTCGGACAGGTACAAAGCCATAGACTCCACCCTACAAACCAACTATTCCCTTCTGGGGAACCATCATTGCCAATCTCCAGGTGAGAGCTGGAGATCACTCAAAATCACAACTGTTTTTTAGGTAGCTGAGATCTGTTCCTCTGGAGAAAATGGTGGACTCAGTGTCATTATACCCTGCTGAGGTCGCCACAGCAAATTGACACTGAGTGTCCAAGGCCGGGGCACCCGCCCAGAGCCTCTTTCTAAAGGGGCATATGCAAATAATTTATTTCCACAATCGGCCTTTTTCCTAGTAAAATAGTAATGCTCTTCTAACATGTAGAGTGTGTAGACCTTTCTCGACTTCTGTCTGGTGGTGTAGGAAAAACACAGGTAAGATAATGTCTTGTGAAATTTGGAATTTGGAAACTACCTTGGGTAAAAATTCCAGGCCCAGAACCACCTTATCTTGAGAGCCCTTAATCCCATATCCTTCTAGATGAGGTAATAAAAACCAGGAATGCTGTTTTGGCTGATAAAATGACTAGTCACATGATGCTAGTGGTTCAAATGGTTTATATATTAGTTGGGAAAGAAGCAAGGATAAGCTTCATTGAGGCACTGGAGATCTTACAGGAGGAAACAGATTATTCAAACCTCTAAGAAATTTTATAGAGTGAGGGTGGGAAAAAGCAGTGCACGAATCCAGACCTAAATGGAATGCTGAGATTGCTGCTAACTGAACTTTCACTGACAAACTAGACAACCCTTCATTTATAAGGGACAATAAGTAGTTTAAAATCTCTGATAACAAGCTCTCGTCAGGCCTGACCTGGACCCAGTGAGCAATGTTGCCATTTGGAGGTGTATGATTTCCCCATGGAGGGGTTTCTAGCTGAGACCAGTACCTCAGCTACTCTTTCTGACCACTGAGCTACTGTAGAATTACTATAGGATTAGCCAAGCAGTTTAGTGGAGAGACTTCACACTGTGGTGGTAGAATGGGCCTATTCTTTACATGGTTGGAGGGAACACTCTGAACCTTCCCTTGCAAATCACACTCTCTTTGGCCAATATGGGGCTATCAATATGCAGGCAGCTCGATTCACCTTTATTTTGGCTACCACCTTGGCTAGTAAAGGGAAAGGGGGGAAAGAATATAAGAGTGCTCCATGCCAGTGGAACTGGAAAGCATCCCCAAATGACCTGGCTTACCACACTTCCCAGGAACAAAAGAGGGGGGCATTTTGCATTGCTTGCTATGGCGAAGAGGTCTATGACTGGGAATCCCCATTCCTTGAAGAGCAGGAACCAGTACTGATCATTTAGGGACCATTCATGCTTTTCTTCTGAGTATCTGCTTAGTCTGCCTGAACACTGTCCTGACCTGCTATGTGTATCACTGTTAGGGTGACTTGATGTTTATTGCCCACTGCCAACTCAAGCTGGCCTCCTTGCTAAAGGGACAGAAAGCCTGTGCATCCTTGTTTGGAGATGTAATATTTCGTTGTCATGCTGTCAGCAGTGATTAGTATCCACTTTCCTTTTGTCTTCATTTCCAATAAATGGATATGAATGTTAGATTTGTTCAGAACCCATCTACTACTAACCAAGAAACCCATGCAGTAACCTCCCCAGCCCCCAAGGGAGGCTTCCATGAACACCTGAATGTCATGTGAGGGAGCGCTTAGTGAAACCCCTTGCAACAGGTTCTCATCCTCCAACCACCATACAGTAGACTTAAGAACAGACTGGTGAATAGACAGTTTGCACCACTGAGGGTTGGAATTGATAGCAAATTTGAGACTGAATGAATTTTGGAGGTTTCTCATGTGGAGTCTGGCATGCTGGACCACTGCAGTGGTGGAGGACATCAGGCCCAACAATTTCTGAGTGAATGTGCCCCATGCTTCCCTTTTTATCTGCCCTGTGGTATGGTGGTTGAGTGGTGCAGGGCAAAATATTGCCCTTGCTGCTGTGAGGCTTGGTACTTCTAAGGCCTATAAGACTGGAAATGTTGGCTGTGCCTAAGAAAATACCTTTGCTTGGAAGATTCTGTTAAATTGTGAGTGATCCCCAGAGATTTGGCAGTTTATTTATTTTTAGAATTCTATCTAAGATGGAATCAGTTTGTTTACTAAACAATGTTTTGTCTTCAAAAGGCAGGCCTTCTATCCTGGCTCTAGTGTCCATGGGCAAAACCAATGCTCACAGTCACAAGTGCCACCTGAGCACTACCGCTGAACCCATAGCTCTTCTACAACAATCTTCAACATGGTGTGATGCAATAAGCTGCTGTTTGCCCAGTCCCTCTGTGTATAGGACTTTGGCTACTGCTTTTTTAATCCTCTGAGAGATGTTTGATTAGCTGGACCATGCATTCCCATTTAAAAAAATCTGACACCTGGGGGTGATAGCTGTAAAGTTTGAAACCCTGAGCCTTAGCACTCTTGAGGAATAGACTTTTGTACCTAGCATGTCCAGCTTTCTACCCTTCCTATCCATGGGGGAAGAGTGTGAGCCTGCTCTCTGGTTAGTCAGCAGGACTTCCACCACCAATGAGTCAGCTACCAGATGCTGAAAAAGAAAATCACATCCCTTTTCCTTAATCTTGTAGAGGTTCTCGATTTGTCTCATTGAAGCCTTTTCCTGACACTGGCCTAGCCCATACGTTGTTGGCTGTATCTAATATTCATTTTATTATAGAGAATGGTACTGGTCCTGAATCTGAGCTATGCAGAACATTCATTATGAGATCAGATGATTTTGGGTCTGCTGAGGCATAATCAAGTTCCAGTGCCTTAGTCATTCTAATCAATAGTTCTGAATAAAGTCTCAAATGCTCTGTGAAAGAGATGGGTGCTGGGTCCCCCACTGTATCATCTGGGGATGGCATGGAGGTACAGTACAATTCCCCTTCTGAATGAGGATTTCCCTCCTCTGAGTCAGAGGCTATGTGCTCAGAAGGATGTGCGGGTAAATGTGCCTTTTGCAAGGGTTGCTGCCATGAAGGATTTGCAGGGTATGAAACCTGCCAAAGTGGAAAGAGTTGAGTTGGATCCCATTGCCACTGAGGCATACACATCAGGGTGCAAAAAAATTGAGGGTACCGCTGAGTAGCAGAAGGAGGAGGAGGAGATTGGATTTATACCCCACCCTTCACTTGGAGTCTCAGAGCAGCTTACAAACTCCTTTCCCTTCCCCTCCCCACAACAGACACCCTGTGAGGTAGGTGGGGCTGAGAGAGCTCTTTCAAGAATTGCCCTTTCAAGGACAGCTCTTGTCAGAACTATGGCTTTCCCAAAGTCATCCAGCAGCTGCAAGTGGAGGAGTGGGTAATCAAACTCGGTTCTCCCAGATTAGAGTCAGCACACTTAACCACTACACCAAACTGGTTCTCAGAATCCTGAAGGAATTGGTGAGGAGGAATTCCTTGGATGCTGTGATCAGATGCTGAAGTTACTGAAGAAGGAACTTTAACCAAATCATCATCAGATGACTGGGAGTCTGGCAGTAGCAGGGAAGGCAATGGTGTTCTAGGGACCTCCTGGCAACCCCGGTTCATTTGTGAAGAGATGGCTTGACATGCGCTCTGTGACGTTGAGGCGGTGTGGACCAGCATCAAAGAGATCATCAATTCCAAGATGGAGATGGCAATTGACATCAAGGTGTTAAGGAGATCCTTCCCCTCGAGGTCCAGGTGATAAGGAAGCTCAAGGGCATGGAAGACCAAGGATCAACATTGAGGTGATATGGCTGCCTGACACTGAGGTGAAGGAGTTGGCTGATGTCGAGAGCTAGGAGTATGTGGCCAGCATCAAGAAGGTGAATTAGGTGAATTTGAATGCTGCAGCAACTCTAGGTCAAGGCAATTTTGGCATCTGAGATGATTTTGAAGTCATATGGCTCAACTTCTTTTTTGCTTTTTTTAAACAGGTGGCTCACAGGAGGCCCTTTGACTCAGTGGAATAGGTGTTATGTATTGGGCTGGAATCTCTTGCATGCTACTTAAACAGGGCAGTTGCCCTGCAGTCTTCAGTCTTGTTCCTGAAATCACTTAATAAAGTAGAGCTGTTCACTGCAATGCGTCTTGAATCCAGTATTTAACACTGATGATGAGGATGGGATACGAACCCATGTGTGCATAATACAACAGATTAGCGCCCCCTCCCCCATGCGGTGGGAGGCCCCCCCAAACAAAAAGCCAAAAAACCACACCCAAACACACCCCACTCCCAATGACAGGCTATTTACATAACATTGTCTCCTCATTGGTTACCTCTATTTGCATAACACTGTCTTCTCGTTGGTTACCCCGAGAATGCTGGTGGTCTATTGTTCCAGAGCTCCAAGCTCAGCCCGTCTCTTATGGACAGACCTGGACAATACATAACAATGCATGTATGGACAATACATAACGATAGGGTCTGAGGGCTTGGACAGCACTGCTGGAACCAAAGCCACTGATGGTGTATGAGCCCATTTTGATGTTTTTTCCCATCAGTTTCTCTGTAGCAGTGAGGGATTTTTCCCACAAAGCCACCTTTAACCTGCAGGCTCTATCCAGCCTCACCTTGGACATAACTAGCCTGCATGCTGGGCATGTGGAGGTATAATGCCCTTCACCCAGACAAAGGAGAAACTCAGAGTGCTCATTATTTTGGGCCATTTTCTTGCTTCATTTTTGCCATTTCTTAAATAAGGCCATCTCCCTGGATCAGAAAAGTTTTTTTGAAAGTACCTGAAGAGCTGGAAGATAAAGCATCCTTTCTCCATGGTGGTGAAGAAAGAACTGAAGGAGGAATGCTCTCCCCACCTCCATCATGTGACCATTTGGGCAGGAAGATTCCCACTCTTGGCTTGAGACAGATGGGAGGGAGAGCACACTGAGGCTTCTTTAAAATGCTGGAAGCTTGAAAAACCAATCTCTGAGGCTGGCCTGTGCATGCACAGTCCCCCCATGTGGGACTGCACAGTAGATACTATGATGAAACTCTAGTTATGCCTGTTTCAGAGCCTGCATTGGGAAGTAGAAAGTGAGAAAAGATCATGAGTGCCTTCCACTTAAGCAACCATTGGATCAACCTATCAACTCCAAAATAAGATAGCAAATAAATAAAGTAATTTTACAACAGCTCCTACATCACCATATACTGTGAATACTCTCGGGTATCCTAAATGTCTTTGCTTGTATGTAGGCTGCTACTCACCTACCTAAAAAGTTTATAGCCCACCTTTCAGAACAATAATTTTGAAAGTAGAAAATAAAACACAAATGCAATTAAAACATCAGTAAATTTATCTGAAGACACAATAGATGTAAAAAAAAATATAGCATCCAATAAAAGCCAGACTAGTGAAATACTAGCACTTTTATTCATATACATTGTACAGGAAGTATATGAATTCGTTGTTTTTCTTTAACCTTTAACATTTATGTGAATATGCTCTAATGAAAAGAGATTTTCCACACATTATATGACAGATCTAAAAAGAATCCAGATATGTATATTTAACAACATAACAGTTTATGAGAGTGCCATGCTGTGGAGAAAGAAAGAAAGAAAGAAAGAAAGAAAGAAAGAAAGAAAGAAAGAAAGAAAGAAAGAAAGAAAGAAAGAAAGAAAGAAAGAAAGAAAGAAAGAATTGTAATATTCTGCTTTCTACCCTTTATGAATCAACATGCAAACCGATGGGATGAAATCTGTAACTAACATTGCATTGACATTCTCCTTCAAGGTAAAGGGCCTTAACAAATTAGAACAATGGCAGTACAAATAATACCTATTCAATTAAGTTCAATAATTTAATTTCTCAATAAGTATCTCAATTACCTTCCTATACTAAACCACCAAGACAGACTGCTGTTTTCATTCGGTGACAAAAGCTTTTGTATATAATTGACTAACACATTTTGAAGAGTCCTTATCAGCCCACATAGTGTGCTTTTATGAAGGCTATTAACTTATAAACTGGTTCCCAATATGCTTAATAGTTACTAGGAGAAAGAAGAAATTAATTCTATAATTGTGCAGTGGCTAAGAAATAATACATATATTAAAGAGAGCAAAATACACTGGCACATGATTCCCAATGTTGAACTAAACCAAAAATCTATGCCATATAACATTTATTATACAAACTCATTTTCCTAAAACTATTATAAAAATAAGTTTTTAGACTGCAATACTCTATGTAGCTATACATATTACCAATGCCATTGTTTCTTGTACATGCATAGCTGTGCACTGAATTACAACCAACAATATATAAGCAGTAAACTTTGTTTTGCTGGCCTGCTCTTGAAGGATCAACTAGATAAGGCTGTAACATTTAACTGCATGAAGCCTCCTACATGGGGGGAAGGGGTGGATATCCCAAAGAACTAGGGCTGCCAGGTCCAGGTTGGGTATCTGGAGATATAGGGGTACAGCCTGAGGAGGAAGGGGTTTGGGGAGGGGAGGGACTTACACAGGGTATAATGCCACAGAGCCCACTTTCCAATGGCTTGCTTTTAATGGTTTGCTTTAAATACTGTGGTGATTTTAATCATAAGCTACCTTGAGTAGGACTCTCAAGAGGTGGCACAAAAATATCCTAAATAAATAGGAAATAATAGCAGGGTGCCACTACTCTATTTCCAATTTGAATCACAGCCTAGAAAAACTGGTCTTTTCATCTGAATAAGAATTAGTTTTGCATTCTCTTTCTTTTTATGTACCTGGTGCTGATTTGTATGGCGGTGCTTCAGGAATCCCACATATAGGGTAAATCCAACGGAGTGCCTTGATTTCTCCATTCTCAGATATGACAGTGCTGCTAAGATATTTAAAAGATTCTAGGATGAATGTAATTCCTCTGGAAAATGGATATTGACTGAAATAAGTTTTCTAGTACTGATTTGTGATCTCATGAATCCATTTTACAATCTCTTCAGTAGACCTGGCTTGCCACAAGGCGCTCACTTTTTGGATGAGTAAAAGCTGTTCAAATTGTTGCCACTTTTTACAAGAATCAAAGGTATTCTAAGGGAGTCTCAACACCCTGTTTCATTGTGTGCCTTCTTGCTGATCTCATTTACTGATCTAATTTATCTTGTGCATTGTGAACACAAGCTCTTCTAAAACCCTATAAAAAGTTCTGAATGGTATTACTGTTGGCCAACAACATTCAGCTCTATACAAGACGGTTGACTCTGTTTGCATCTGCCTTGTTCAGAAAATTAAAATCATGAATATTCTTTGCATTTCTTATTTGTACTGACTAAAGTGAAAAAATAAGGCAGTGGGCAATGAAATAGAGAACTGTTCCATGCTCAGTTTTATATGCCCAATGATACATTTTTAAATCAAAATATTTACCTGCTCAGTTTTTTGTTTAATTCAAAGGGATCTTCAAGAGACCAGTTTTCATCAAGGAACTTCTCCACATTAATTACTAGCACAGCTTCATACAGTTTCATACTCTGAGGCGCAAACAGTACAGGAATATCCAGTTTGCTTTTTGGAGGCAAAGAGATTCCTAAACAACAACAAATAGCAATCCATTAAAACACTGTGCAATAGCTAGCTACCTGTATAAGGGTCAAGAAGCGACAGTTAGAACCAGATATGGAATAAGTGATTGGTTTAGCATACGAAAAGGAGTATGACAAGGATGTATATTGTCACCTTGTTTATTAAATTTATATGCAGAGTACATCATGCAAAATGCCGGTCTGGATGAATCACAAACCAGAATTAAGATTGTTGGTGAAAACAACAACAACCTCAGATATGCAGACGATACCACTCTAATGGCAGAAAGTGAAGAGGACCCCAAGAGCCTCTTGCTGAGAGTGAAATGGGAGAGCACAAAGATTGGCTTGAAACTCAACATAAAAAAAACTAAGATCATGGCATCCGGTCCCCAGTGTTCCCTCTAAACTGAATTAGGT